>NW_027397177.1:145590-293403 GCF_003265705.2 Callorhinus ursinus | reverse complement strand
GAACCCTCCTACACTGTTGGTGGGAATGCAAGCTGGTGCAACCACTCTGGAAAACAGTATGGAGGTTCCTCAAACAGTTGAAAATAGAGCTACCCTACAACCCAGCAATTGCACTACTGGGTATTTACCCCAAAGATACAAATGTAGGGATCCAAAGTGGTTCGTGCACCCCAATGTTTATAGCAGCAATGTCCACAATAGCCAAACTGTGGAAAGAGCCAAGATGTCCATGAACAGATGAATGGATAAAGAATAAGTGGTATATATACACAATGGAATGTTATGCGGCCATCAAAAGGAATGAGATCTTGCCATTTGCAAGGACATGGTTGGGACTGGAGGGTGTTATGCTGAGTGAAATAAGTCAATCAGAGAAAGACATGTATCATATGACCTCACTGATATGAGGAATTCTTTATCTCAGGAAACAAACTGAGGGTTCCTGAGTGGTGGGGGGTGGGAGGGATTGGGTGGATGGGTGATAGACATTGGGGAGGGTATGTGCTATAGTGAGCGCTGTGAATTGTGGAAGACTGTTGAATGACAGATCTGTACTTCTGAAACAAATCATGCAACATATGTTAAGAAAAACGAAAAAGAAGAAGATAGCAGGAGGGGAAGAATGAAGGAGAGTAAGTCAGAGGGGGAGACGAACCATGAGAGATGATGGACTCTGAAAAAGAAACTGAGGGTTCTAGAGGGGAGGGGGTGGGGGGATGGGTTAGCCTGGTAATGGGTATTAAGGAGGGCACAAAATAAAAAATAATAATAATAACTTAGAACAAATGGACAAATTCCTTGAAATACAGTTAGATAACCTGACTCAAGAATACATAAAAAATCTCAACAGTCCTATAGTAAGTAAAGATTTAATACTTTAACACCTCCCAAATTCAACGAGTGAAATCATATGGCTTTCGTATTTCTCTGATTTATTTTGCTTACCATGATACTCTAGCTCCATCCATGTCGTTGCAAAGGGCAAGATTTCATTCTTTCTTATGGCTGAGTAACACATATATATATATATACACACCACATTTTTATCCATTCCTTAGTTGATGGACATTTGGGCTCTTTCCATAATTTGGCTATTGTTGATAACGCTGCTATAAACATCGGGGTGCATGTATCCCTTCAAATCAGTATTTTTGTATCCTTTGGGTAAATACCTAGTAGTGCAATTGCTGGATCGTAAGATAGTACTATTTTTAACTTTTTGTTGCTGTTTTCCAGAGTGGCTGCACCAGTTTGCATTCCCACCTACAGTGTAAAAGAGTTTCCCTTTCTCTGCATCCTCTCCAACATCATAGGGAAAAAAAAAAGAAAGGCAAATCAAGAAACACACTCCTAACTATAAAGAACAAACTGATGGTTACCAGAGGGGAGGATGGTCTTGTATGTAAGTGATGAATCAATAAATTTTACACCTGAAACTAACTTACACTGTACATTAACTAATTCAAATAAATACTTAAAAAGAAAAAAATAATAATTTAAAACCTCCCAACAGAGAAAAGTACGGGACCAGATGACTTTACTAGTGAATTCTACCAAACATTTAGAAAAGAATTAACAAAAATCCTTCTCAAAACTTTCCAAAAAAATTGGGGCACCTGGGTGGCTCAGTCAGTTGGGCATCTGCCTTCGGCTCAGGTCGTGGTCTTGGGGTCCTGGGATCAAGCCCCCTGTCAGGCTCCCTGCTCAGCGGGGAGCCTAAGAAAAGACCAATATTCCCTGTACATATAGATGCAAGAACCCTCAACAAAATACTACCAAATCAAGTCCAACAGCATGATCAAGAGGAATTTATCCAAGGAATGAAAGCGTGGGTCAAGATAATACATACCTTAATAGAAAAAGGGAAAAAAACCAATTGATGCAGAAAAGGCATTTGACAAAATTCAACATCCTTTCATGATAAAAAAAAAAACAACTCAGAAAACAGACTAGAAGGAAAATTACTCAATATGATATAGGGTATTCATTAAAAACCCACAATTATCATCATACTCAATGGAAACTGAAAGCTTTCCCCCCTAAGATCAGAAACAAGTTCAGGATGCCTACTGTTATCCACATTGTAGAGGAAGTTCTAGCTAGTGTTATTAAACAAGAAAAAAATAAAAAGCATCCAAATTGAAAGAAAAGGGTAACACTATATTTGCACATGACATGATCTTAAATATTAAAAATACTAGTAAATCCACAAGAAAGCTACTAAAGTGAATAAATATAGTAAAGCTGCAGGGCATGAGACCAACTCTGAAAAACCTGTTGTGTTTATAGTACACGAGCAATAAACAATCCAAAAAGAAAATTAAGAAATTCTATTTCTAATAGCATCCCCCAAATTAATATTTAGGAATAAATCTAATTAAGGAGGTGAAAAACTTATATGCTGAAAAACACAAAATGCATTGAATCTGTAAATCACTTTAACTAGTATTAATTCTTTTGATCTATGAACATGGGTTGTTTTTTCTAATTATTTATTCTCTAGTTTTCTTCAACAATGATCCTATAGTATTCAATGTACAAGTCTTTTACCTCCTTTGTTATTCTTCAGTGTTTTTTTTCTTGTTGATATTATTGTAAGTGGAATTACTTTCTCTCTGTTTTTTAAAATTTATTAATTTGAGAGAGAGAGAGAGCATGGGGGGAGGGACAGAGGGAGAGAGAGAATTTCAAGCAGACTCCCGCTGAGCATGGAGACAGATGCAGGGCCCAATCCCATAACCCTGAGATCATGACCCAAGCCAAAATCAAGAGTCAGACTAACTGAGCCATGCAGGTGCCTCTGGAACTATTTTCTTAATTTTTCTTCAGATTGTTCAGTGTTAGTGAGTAGAAATGTAATCAATTTGTTTATTGATTTTGTATGCTGCTACTTTGATGAATTTATTAGTTATAATAGTTTTTGTCCAATCTTTAGGGTTCTCTACATATAAGATCATGTTACCTACTGATATTTTTCTTTCTTTCTTTCTAATTTGGATACAATAGAGTATTATTCAACCATGAAAGGAATGAAACTTTGAAATATGCCACAATATGGATGGACCTTCAAAACACTATGCTAAATTTATTATTATTTTTAAAATATGTTTATTTTAGAGAGAGAGAGAGAGAGAAGAGCTTGCCCAAGCAGGGAGAGAGAGAATCCCAAGCAGACTCCTTGCTGAGCACAAGTGCAACACAGGGCTCAATCTCATGACCCTGAGATCATTACCTGAGCCAAAACCAAGAGTCAGAGGCTAAACTGACTGAGCCAACCAGGCTCCCCAACTAATCTAAATTTAAAACGTCAGACACTGGGGGCACCTGGGTGGCTCAGTCGTTAAGTGTCTGCCTTTGGCTCAGGTCATGATCTCAGGGTCCTGGGATCGAGCCCCGCATCGGGCTCCCTATTCCGTGGGAAGCATGCTTCTCCCTGTCTTGCTCCCCCTGCTTGTGTTCCTTCTCTCACTGTGTCTCTCTCTGTCAAATAAATAAATAAAATCTAAAAAAAGAGTCAGACACTAAAGGACAAATATTATATTACTCCACTTGTATGAGGTACCTAGAATTGGCAAATCATAAAGATAGAAAATAAAATAGTGGTTGCTAGGGCTGGGGGAGGAGAGAATATGGAGTCATTTTTTAATGGGTACAGAGTTTATGCTGGGGATGATGAAAAGTCTTGGGTATACATAGTCATGATACATAGTCATGTTATACAACATTGTGCATATATTTAATGCCACTGAATTATTACAAATGATTAAATGATAAATATTATGCTATGTATATTTTACCACAAAAGAAACTAAGACATTTTGTTCTTCATGACATTGTAAGGAAAATGAAAAAGCAAGCCCCAGCTTTGGAGAAAATATTTGTAAAATATATAACCAACAAAAGACTTATATGTAGACTATTAAAAGATATTTTACTATTCAATAAGAAGACAAGCCAATTAAAAATGGGATAAAGAAGATGTGGTATAAAATATAAGGATCCGAAGGGGTACGTTCACCCCAATGTTTATAGCAGCAATGTCCACAATAGCCAAACTATGGAAAGAGCCAAGATGGCCATCAACAGATGAACGGATAAAGAAGATGTGGTATATATATACAATGGAATATTATGCAGCCATCAAAAAAAATCTTGCCATTTGCAACGACATGGATGGAACTGGAGGGTATTACACTAAGCGAAATAAGTCAATCAGAGAAAGACATATATCATATGACTTCACTGATATGAGGAATTCTTAATCTCAGGAAACAAACTGAGGGTTGCTGGAGTGGTGGGGGGTGGGAGCTATGGGGTGGCTGGGTGATAGACATTGGGAAGGGTGTGTGCTATGGTGAGCCCTGTGAATTGTGTAAGACTGTTGAATCACAGACCTGTACTTCTGAAACAAATAATACATTATATGTTAAAAGAAAAAAAGAAGAAGATAGCAGGAAGGGAAAAACAAAGTGGGGGAAATCGGAGGGGGAGATGAACCATGAGAGACTATGGACTCTGAGAAACAAACTGAGGGTTCTGGTGGGGGGGGGATGGGTTAGCCCAGTGATGGGTATTAAAGAGGGTACGTACTGAATGGAGCACTGGGTGTTATACACCAACAATAAATCATGGAACACTACATCAAAAACTAATGATGTGATGTATGGTGATTAACATAACATAATAAAAAAAATGAAAAAAAAAAGATGTGATATATACATATATACGTGTGTATATATATATGCACACACACATACAATGGAATATTACTCATCTATCAGAAAGGATACTTACAATTTACATTGATGTGGATGGAACTGGAGGGTATTATGCTGAGCAAAATAAGTCAATCAGAGAAAGACAATTATCATATGGTTTCACTGATATGTGGAATATAAGAAACAGGGCAGAGGACCATAGAGGAAGGGAGGGAAAACAGAATGGGAAGTCATCAGAGAGGGAAAAAAACCATGAGAGACTCTTAACTATAGGAAACAAACAGGGTTGCTGGAGGAGAGGTGGGCAGGGGGATGGGGTAACTGGGTGATGGGCATTAAGGAGGGCATGTGATGTGATGAGCACTGGGTGTTACATGCAACTGATAAATTGTTGAACACTATACCTGAAACTAATGATGTACTGTAAGTTGGCTAATTGAATTAAAAAAAAAAAAGACTTTGGGATTTTCTTCTCCTTCTCTCCTTCACCTTCTCCCTCTCATCACTCACTCTGGGGCAAAACAGCTACCAAGTCATGGGGACACTCAGGCACTCTTTGGAGGGGCCCATGTGGAGAAACTGAGGCTTCCAGCCAACAGCCAGTGAGGAACTGAGCCCTGCCAACACCCACATGAATTAACATGGAAGTGAATCCTTTGGTTCCTGTTGAGCCTTCCAATCATTGTGATGTGAGCAAATGGTCAAGAAAGAATTTTTGAGGCATCTTGGGTGCAAAAAGCGTGGCTTAATTAAAGCCCAGGGACAGGACCCATGGGCAGAAAGAGCTGCCCTGGGGTTGTGAGGAGTGGCTGATTATATACTTTCAAGTTGGGAGGGGGTTAGGGATAAGTCTCTAAGGAATTTGGAAGCAAGGTTTCCAGGACCTTGAGGGGCTAGCTGTTGTGAGGATAAGGTCATTTAAGGTCTAGGTAAACCTTAGTCATGAGACCCTTCAGATCTCTTATCAGTGTGCCATATGCTCAGAGGATGATTGCCAACATATATTTGGTGGGGGGGAGGGGTAAAGCCATTTTCATATGTTAAAGTAGACTTATAGGACCCTGGAGGTCAGGCTAATGTCAAGCTAAGGTTGTCTTTTGCCTTTAGCAAAGCATTAACATGGAGGCAGTTGAGTTCCTGGAGAAAGGCAGTTGAGTTCCTGCCTGTCCCAAGTACTTGTCAAAGGGCTGTAAGATATAAGGAAGTTTAATTTTTTTTCCTTTTGCCTTTGTTCTCCACATCAATTGCAGCTCCTGCTGACAGTCTGACTACAACCTCATGAGAGATCCTGAGGCAGGCTCACTCAGATTCTTGTACAAAATTCAAGATTCTTGTACAAAACTAAGATTTTGATATAAAAATTGTATGAGGTAATAAATATTTATTGTTTTAAGGTACCAAGTTGGGGAAAATTGTTACGCAGCCATACAAAATACAATTGAATAACTCACTGAAGTTTCACAAAAGGAAAACACTCATACAATCGACACTCAGAACAAGAAACAGAACATTAACAGCATCCCTGATGTACCCTGCCTTCCCTTTCCAGTCACAAAACCCACCAAAAAAAAAAAAAAAAAATACAACCCAAAAGTACCAAACTATTTTTTATACATAAATTAGTTTTGCTTATTTTTGTTCTTTAAATGAATGGCATCATAAATATGTCCTCTTTGGTGTCTGATTTCTTTTACTCAACATTGTATCTGTGAGCTTCCACCATAACATTGTGTGTAGTCTTAGATCATTTATTTTCATTGCTTTATAACATTCCATCATGTGATCACACTACAATTTATTCATTCATTCTACTGTCAGAGGGCATTTGGGTGGTTTCAATTTGGGGGGTGTAATAAATAGTACTACAGTGAATGTTCTGTTTTTTTTTTTTTTTAAGATTTTATTTATTTATTTGACAGAGAGAGAGAGACAGTGAGAGAGGGAACACAAGCAGGGGGAGTGGGAGAGGGTGAAGCAGGCTTCCAGCTGAGCAGGGAGCCCGATGCGGGGCTCGATCCCAGGACCCCGGGACCATGACCTGAGCCTAAGGCAGACACTTAACAACTGAGCCACCCAGGTGCCCCAATGAATGTTCTGGTTTTAATACATATCTTCTGATGAATATATCTATGTATTTTTGTTGGGCATGCATCTGGAAGCAGAATTACTAGATCATAGAGCTGTCTTTCTTTTTAATTCTTGAGATACCGTAATTTTTTTTTCCATCTGAACAATCATTCCAATACAGGAATTATTTGTGGGTCCATTTCCGCGGTCTTTATTTCTTCTTGTTCTACCCCACTGCACCTTATTTCCTTGTGTAATCATAGTTGATTGTGAGCTACTAATTTCCTTGGAATATTATTGGTGAGACATTTTTGAGGTGTAAGATGAAGGTGCCTTTTCTGAAGGTCACTAGAATTGCTTCAGCCAGGCCCCTAGGTGGCATTACCAGGCTAGGAGCACCACAGACTAAATTCATGGCTTGGGGTTTTATGGACAAACTAAAAGATACAAATTTGGCCTGCCCTTGTATGCAAGGCCTGGCTTATGGTTACATCTTAGAGAGAGGTCTGCCTCCCCACCTTGCTCTATTAAACCACCCAAGCAACTTTCTTTGATGTCCCCTCAGGGTGGAGCTGGCTTGCTGCTGAGTCATCCTGACCCTGAGGGCAATATCTGGGGTCTCACTTGTATGTGAGGAAGGTCTCCTATTAGATTCCTAACCTTGAACAGACTCTGTATTTTGTCTTTTGTCCATACACCTCTTTTGGGATATCAGACAGGAGACACACTGGCTACACATGGGGCATGTTTTACTCATGCTGGAGCAGGAAGCTCTCAGAAGAGTAACTGATGTCTTGGAAGGACGGGTTATAGAACTCGTGTCATGTCATTTCCATCTACATTCCATTGGCCAAAATGAGTCATATGGTTAAGCCTAAAAATACCATAGGAAAATAACTTCATGTCAATAGTGGGAATAGTAGAAAGTAAATATTACTTGAATTATAATCCAAACTATCACAACCCACACTTTTGTTCACAAATATTCATTATAATTCTGCACAAAAAAAATTCTCATCCCATCCTGAGGCCTCAAAACTTCCATTAATCACAGCATCAGGCTTGAAGTCCAGGATTTCAAGATCTATATCAGCTGGGATATAGATGTACTCACTACACACACAAATTACTTGCCCCCTCTCCCTAGTCCCAACCACCTAACATACAGTTGTGGAAAAGGGACAGGAAAACTACAATAAATACTACCAGTGGCAAAGAATGGGAGTGGTAAAGTGGAGGAATGAGAGGTACATTGATGTCACTGGCCCTTAGTAATTATAAACTTCTGGGCACAAGTTGCCAGGCATCCCCTACCCTGTGGGGAGGAAATAGTCCTTGTGAACCATTCCCTAGTTCACCACTGTCCACTGTTCTTGGCTCCACCCTCTGAGAGATCATTGCTTTTCCATCATTTTCCTTGGCCACTTTGGAAGAATACATCAAAGAAAATGCCCTTATGGTGCCTGATAGCTTTCTCAGCATGCTCAGCCTGCAGAAAGTTCAGGGACCAGAGGTCTTTTTATCTCCAAAAGAGTCACGGTCTTTTAGTCTACTGCGGTGGTGCTTTTACCAATACCGCTCTCAAAATCTTTGTGGGGGTCTTAGCCCTTCGGGCTGCTCGAACAGAATACCACAGACTGGGTGGCTTATGAACAACAGAAATTTATTCCCACAGTTCTGGCGGCTGGAAGTCCAACATGGGTGGGTTCTGGTGATGCCCTTTCAGAAAGGGCAAAAGGGAGTTTTCTCAGGCCTCTTTTATAAGCGCACTCATTTTACTATTCATGAAGCCTCCACCCTCATGACCTACCTCTGAATACCATCATTTTGGGATTAGGATCTCAACATATGAATTTGGTGGTGGCCGGGGGGGGGGGGGGGGAGACACAAACATTCACACCTTAGCAGTGGGCTTTCTATGTATTTGATTCCAAGTGCCAAAGTCATGAGTCAACTCCATGTGCCAAAAACCACACCCAAAATTCTTTTCAAGACATGCCTCTGAGTTTACTTTGAGCACACTAGGCTTCTACAGAAACATACTCTTAACCTTTATAGGAGCACCCTTATCCAGCTGAAAGAGTCTACCAAGTGCCACCCTAACAAAGTGTGTCACAGCTACATCTTCAATTGATATTTACCCTGAGTCCATGTCTTACTGGCCAAGTTTTAGATATGGACTTCTTCCTGAGGTTGTCTGGGTAATGGCCTCACATTTGATTGATTTAGAAAGTCTCATCTTCCAATGCTGCAACTTTTGCACTCTTACCATCGCTTCTAACTTCAGCTTGCAAATCATTTTCTTTTTTTTAAAAGATTTTATTTATTTATTTGAGAGAAAAAGCATACGTGAGTGTGCACCATTGGGGGGTAAGGGCAGAGAGAGAGGGAGAAGCTGGCTTCCCCCAACACGGGGCTCAATCCCAGGACCCTGGCATCATGACCTGAGCCGAAGGCAGACACTTAACTGACTGAGCCACCCAAGTGACTGAGCCACCTAAGTGCCCCGCAAATTGGTCATTTTCTGAGTGCATTTTGTGATGTGTGGTAGAACCCTATCAAGTGAAGCTAGAAGCAACCAGTCCATGTTTTCAGCATTTGCCTTATTCTTTTTACGCAGTTGGTACAAGTTCATTAGATACACTTTCTTTCCCATAAATTACTCATAAGTTTACTAGGGTTGCCATAACAAAGTACCAAAGACTGGGAGGCTTAAACATCAGAAATTTATTTTCTCACAGTTCTGGAGGCTAGAAGTTAAAAAAAAAAAAAAAAAAAACTGTCAGCACGGTTGCTTCTCTTCAAGTCACTCTCCTTGGCTTGTAAATGGCCTTCATTTCCCTGTGTCCCCACAGGGCCATTTCTGTGTCTGTTTCCTAATCTCTTCTTTTCATAAGGACCAGTCAGATTGGATTAGGCCCACCCATACAACATCATTTAACTTAATCACCTCTTTAAGGACCCTATGTCCAAATACAGACACATTCTAAGACACTGGAGTTTAAGACTTCAACATATGACTTTTGGAGGGACATAATTTAACCCATAACATTTACCAGAGGCAATTCTGTCAATTAATAATATAGATCTCCAATTTTTCAGCTTTGTTAAACAGTTTCTTACTACCCCACCACCTGGTCCCAAAGCAATGCCATATATTTCTGGGTTTTGTTATGTAAGTACATCATTTCTAGGTACCAATTTTTGTATCCATCAATATTACCACAATAAGGCAATTACCACATTGCCACAAAAATGTAACAACCTCAACCTCTCTGTGGCTTATGCTTATAACCACACTTACTTTTTTATTTATTTATTTTATTATGTTATGTTAGTCACCACACATCATTTGTTTCTGATGTGGTGATCCACGATCCATTGTTTTCGTATAACACCCAGTGCTCCATGCAATATGTGCCCTCCTTAATACCCATCTCGGGGCTAACCCATCCCCCCACCCCCCTCCCCTCTAAAACCCTGTTTGTTTCTCAGAGTCCATTGTCTCTCATGGTTCATCTCTGCCTCTGATTCCCCCCCTTCATTTTTCCCTTCCTTCTCCTAATGTCCTCCAGGGTATTCCTTATGTTCCACAAATAAGTGAAACCCTATGATAATTGACTTTCTCTGCTTGACTTATTTCACTTAGCATAATCTCCTCCAGTCCCATCCATGTTGATGTAAAAGTTGGGTATTCATCCTTTCTGATGGCTGAGTAATAGTCCATTGTATATATGGACCACATCTTTATCCATTCATCTGTTGAAGGGCATCTTGGCTCTTTCCACAGTTTGGCTATTGTGAACATTGCTGCTATGAACATTGGGGTGCATATGGCCCTTCTTTTCACTACATCTGTGTCTTTGGGGTAAATACCCAGGAGTGTAATTGCTGGGTCATAAGGTAGCTCTATTTTTAATTTATTGTGGAACCTCCACATTGTTTTCCAAAGTGGCCGTACCAACTTGCATTCCCACCAACAGTATAAGAGGGTTCCCCTTTCTCCACAACCTCTCCAACATTTGTTGTTTCTTTCCCTGTCCATTTTTGCCATTCTAACTGGTGTAAGGTGGTATCTCAATGTGTTTGATTTGAATTTCCCTGATGGCTAATGATGATGAATATTTTTTCATGTGTCTGTTAGCCATTTGTATGACTTCTTCAGAGAAGTCTTTTCATGTCTTCTGCCCATTTTTTGATTTGATCATTTGTTTTTTGGGTGTTGAGTTTGAGAAGTTCTTTATAGATTTTGGATACCAGCCCTTTATCTGTAGTGTCATTTGCAAATATCTTCTCCCATTCTGTGGGTTGCCTCTTTGTTTTGTTGACTGTTTCCTTTGCTGTGCAGAAGTTTTTTATCTTGATGAAGTCCCAACAGTTCATTTTTGCTTTTGTTTCACTAGCTTTTGGAGATGTATCTTGAAAGAAGTTGCTGTGGCCAATGTCAAAGAGGTTACTCCCTGTGTTCTCCTCTAAGATTTTGATGCATTCCTGTCTCACATTGAGGTCTTTCATCCATTTTGAGTTTATCTTTGTGAATGGTGTTAGAGAATGGTCGAGTTTCATTCTTCTGCATGTGGCTGTCCAATTATCCCAGCACCATTTATTGAAGAGACTGTCTTTTTTCCATTGCATATTTTTTCCTGCTTTGTCGAAGATTATTTGACCATAGAGTTGAGGGTCCATATCTGGGCTCTCTAGTCTGTTCCATTGGTCTATATGTCTGTTTTTGTGCCAGCACCATGCTCTCTTGGAGATCACAGCTTTGTAATACAGCCTGAAATCGGGCAACATGATGCCCCCAGCTTTGTTTTTTCCAACATTTCCTTGGTGATTCGGGGTCTTTTCTGATTCCATACAAATTTTAGGATTGTTCCAGCACTTTGAAAAATGTCACTGGAATTTTGATTGGGATGGCATTGAAGGTATAGATTGCTCTGGGTAGCATAGACATTTTAACTTGTTTATTCTTCCGATCCATGAGCATGGAATGTTTTTCCATCTTTTTGTGTCTTCTTCAATTCCTTTCATGAGTGTTCTGTAGTTCCTAGAGTATAGATCCTTTACCTCTTTGGTTAGGTTTATTCCGAGGTATCTTATGGCTTTTGGTGCTATTGTAAATGGAATCGTTTCTCTAATTTCTCTTTCTACAGTTGCATTGCTAGTGTATAACAAAGCAACTGATTTCTGTGCATTCATTTTGTATCCTGCCACATTACTGAATTGCTGTGAGTTCTAGTAATTTTTTTTAAATTACATCTCACTCTAGGTCTGTGGGTTGGTTGGGGTTTGGATGATTTTGACTAATCTTGCATCTAGGCTTCAGACTGGGGTTGGCTCTTCTCTACACGCTCCATTCTGAGCTTCAAGCTGAAAAGCCTGGGGCTCCTAGGGACATGTTGTACTCATGGATGCAGCAGGAGTGCAAGAGTGCAAGCCAAACAATGGAGTACATTTATTTATTTTTTTATTTTTTTAAGATTTTATTTATTTATTTGAGAGAGAGAGAACGAGAGATAGAGAGCACGAGAGGGAAGAGGGTCAGAGGGAGAAGCAGACTCCCTGCTGAGCAGGGAGCCCGATGTGGGACTCGATCCCGGGACTCCAGGATCATGGCCTGAGCCGAAGGCAGTCGCTTAACCAACTGAGCCACCCAGGCTCCCCAATGGAGTACATTTAAACCTCTGTTTCTATCATGCCTGCTAACAGCCAGTCAGCCAAAGAAAGTCACAGGGCCAAGTCTGAAACGAATGGGTGAAGAGGCATCTTTAGTTCATGACAAAAGCACGGCAAGAGTATGGATGAATCCTACTGCAGAGAATTAAGACATAACAAATCTAACCTCTCTGTACTTTCCTCAGATGATACTTGGATTTTCATCTGAGAATACCTTAAATCCATTTATTCCACTCCTATGTTGCATACTATGGTTCTCATATATTTTAATTGATATTTTTTTCATCCCAGAAGGCATTATTATTTTTTGCTATGCAGTCAACTTTCACTTAGATTTACCAACACATTCTTCTTGAATTGTATTCTTCCTCTATCTCTGATTTACCATTTGAGATCATTTTATTTTTTTTGCCTGAAGAAAATCTAGTAGTGTTTTTGGTTTGGGGGGGTTCAGGTCTACTAGTAATGAATTTTCCCAGATCTCATTTGTCTGCAAATACCATTTCCCTTACATTCCTAAGGGATTTTTTTTTTCAAATATAAAATCTAGGTTAGCAGGACTTTTTTTTTTTTTCCAGTCAGTTCTCATCTTAATTACTGCTCCTTAGATAAATTAGTCTGTCTTTTCACTCTGGCAGTTTTTAAGGGTTTTTTTGTTTTTTAAGTTTTCAGCAGTTTTACTATGACATGCCTAAGTGTGATTTGCTTTTTACAAATTCTGATTGAAGTCTGTAATACTTCTGGAGCCTGAGGCTTGATCTATTGCATCAATTTAAAAAAAAACTCTAAGCCATTATTTCTTCAGACATTGCTTCTGCTTCATCCTCTCCACTTCAAGGACTCCAATCACATGTATGTTAGACCTTGGTACTCTATCCTATTTATCTATATTCTGTATTTTCTACCCTACTCTCTCCATGCTTTAATTTGGATATATTCCTCTGACCTAACTCTAGCTTTATTAGTTTCCTCTTTTCAGCTATGTATAACCTGCTAACAAACACTATCCATTGAATTTTTTACTTCAGTTATATTTTTCAGTTACAGGATTTCCATTTTGTTCTTTTTTTATAGTTCACAGGTCTGATAAAATTCTCAATCTTGTCTTTTGTCCTCTTAACCATATTAAGCATAGCCCTTAAAAAGTCTTTGGGAAAACTGCATTACCTCGATTCTCTATAGATCTGTTTTTCTGTTATTTCTCTTGTTTTACAATCATTTATCTTATCTCCTTGGATGCCTATTTCTGATTGAGCACGATCACTGCCTATGAACAATGGTAGAAACAATGTGAGGCCCATCATGAGGTTATCTCTCTCCCAAGAGAATTTATGTCTGCTGCTGGCAAGGACTGAAATGATTTGAATGGCATCCCAGACAATTTGTGGTCCCCAGACAATACATTAGGGTACCTCCTTGGTGGTTCCCCGACTTAAACTTTGTCCACCTAGGGCATGAGTGTGATAAAAAATGCTGCGCAGAGTCCTAGCTTCTCAGCCATTCCTCCCAAATGTCAGGCCAACCTCTCATTTCCTTTTTCTCTTGGATATTGGCTGCATCATTATTCATTCCCTTGTTAGTTCTCTGATGCTTCCTGGAAACAGGAGTCCTCCATGGGCTTTTTAATTTCACTTATCTGACAGCCTCATGGGAATTTTAATTTGGATATAACATGTTTCCTGTGCCAGTGATTAAGTTTTGTCTTTCAGCTCTATCTTCCCTTCCCCTCATATAAACTGCCCTGTGGTGCTGGGGCTGAGACTCTGGAAGCAAATATTTCTGTGCTGGCAAATATTCCATTAGACTCTACCCGTAAGGACACTGGAGAGTGACTACAGGATCTGTTCCTGTGAGCATCACCTCAGCTATACTTCTTCAACCAGACAGAGCAGATTCTTCCCACAGAAGAGTCTGAATCCAGTCTGAAGTTTTTCAAAGACTTGCAGAACCAGCCTCAGGGCACCTCCTTCTCAGCGCTCTGGCTGCCAGCTCCACTGCCCCTCACTAGCAGTGTACATACAAGCCCTACAGAGACCCCTCCTTTAGGCTTAGAGACCCTGGCCCTAGCTGGCCAATCAATCCATCTCCCCAGAGGCCTGACTTCCAGCTCTACAGAGGCCCTCCTCTAAGTTGGAATATTTTCAGGTCCTATTTATCTCTGAGCTCCACGAGTGGTAGCTAATGCCTACACTTGTACCTCCACGATAACTTGGGGTTCTTATTTTACCCTTCCAGCTATTTGGTTAATAATGTTATTTCATGTTAACCTTTTTTTTTCTCTTAATTCAATTCCCTCTCTTCAAATAACTAGCATGACTTCTGGCTCCTGATTGGTTTCTAACTGACAGTTCCCATCCTTATCCTGCCTCCATTCCCATTTTATTTACCTCACAGCACGATTAGATAATTTGGGGCCCGCTTACAATATTGTGCCAAGGCTTTACTGTACTCTATTACATTTGGCATTTCTAGAATTTCCATTTGGTTCTTTTTCAAACCTGTTTGGGTCATTCTTTAGAGTTTCAGGTTTCCTGCATGTATTTTCCCACATGTATTTTTAAGCTGTTGCTTCACTCTCTTAACATATTGAATACAGTAATTTAAAAGTTGTTTGTAATAATTTCATTTTCTCAACCTCCGTGAGTCTGTATCTGCTTCTTGGTCTTCCTGGTTCTTTTTTTTTTTTTTTTAAAGATTTTATTTATTTATTTGACAGAGAGAGACACACAGCGAGAGCAGGAACATAAGCAGGGAGAGTGGGAGAGGGAGAAGCAGGTCTCCTGCTGAGCAAGGAGCCTAATGCGGGACTCGATCCCAGGACCCTGGGATCATGACCTGAGCCGAAGGCAGACGCTTAACGACTGAGCCACCCAGGCGCCCTTGGTCTTCCTGGTTCTTTCTTGTGGTGGCTCGTTTCCCTGAGTGGTTTTATGGCTGGCTGGCTGGCTGCCTATCTGTCTATCTGTCTCTCTCTCTCTCTCTCTCTCTCTCTCTATTTTTACCATAAGCTGCTAGTTTTCCTTGGAATTTTATTTGTAGGATGAAGGTCTGCAAGAGTAACTGCAGAATGGATACCCGAGGCAGAACACTAAAGTACACATTCATAAATAACATCAAATTGCCCTCCTTATACTCCTCCACCACAGCATTATCCAATTTTTTGACCTGCTGATAGGTACAAAATTTATATACAAAAAATATATAAATATATATACATATGCAAGTCACTGACCAGTGCTGAGAATACTAGAATCCTTCTCAAATCAGAATGTTCAGTTCCTGGCCGCCTGGGTGGCTCAGTCATTAAGCATCTGCCTTCAGCTTAGGTCATGATCCCAGCGTCCTAAGATTGAGCCCCGCATCGGGCTCCCTGCTCCGCGGGAAGCCTGCTTCTCCCTCTCCCGCTCCCCCTGCTTGTGTTCCATCTCTCGCTGTGTTTCTCTCTGTCAAATAAATAAATAAAATCTTTAAAGAATAAAAATAAAATTAAAAAAAATAATGTTCAGTTCCATTACAACTATAGACACACAGTGAGGTCTGGACTTATTAAGAATCCTATCATTTTGTTTAACCACAATTTTCTTGACATTATTTTTTCTAGGATGTAAATTTTTAGTTTTGACCCTCCAAAAGCCCCCCCCCTTGTGGGGGGATGGTAATTTAGGGAGCAATACTAATTAATACTAAGGATTTATATGTTTGGTGTGAAGGGTACTTGGGGTCACAGGCATAATTGCCAAAATGAAGAGATTTGGGTGGTACTACCCATAGCAAAAGCCAGCTCTATTGTTAGATGGTGAGGCTACACAGATGTTGAAAGGGCAGTCTGCAAAGGTTCTTGGTTAATACTGAAAAAGAGATTTCATTTGAAAGTGAGCAGTGTTTCTTCTTTAACATATTTTTGGACGATACTAGATTGTGAAGCCATTGTGCAAATAACTGCACACTGTGTTATTCACGGGGGACTATTAATTTCTTAAAATTACCAGTGAGCAACCGGAAGCATACTAGGGGGTATCGATTACACTGTGGGAATGCTTACACAGAATGCCAAAGGCTTTCCCTTCCCTGACAAACCTCTTTTATGCAGCTGAGCCATCTGCATGCAAAACACATCTTCAGATGGTGCCTGAGAGAACAACTGACCGCTGGGCAAAGCAGATGTGGGCTCTAGTTCCGGAACTGCTACTCTATTCTGCGATCACAGGCAATCCAGGTGACCCTCAGTGGTCTTTGGTTGGTCATCTGCTGCAAGATGTGATCTTTGCAGGCTCTCCGCCCTGATATTCTGATACAGCACACTCTATAGAAATTGCATGAGCCAGGAAAGATGTTCCCTACAGGAGCGAGGGCTGAGCCTTGTGCACTCATCTGCACACATACTTCCCACACTCCTTTCACGGTGTTTTTGTCACATCTGTGCCTGAATAAAAAAAGAGTGTCCCTGAAAAAACTGTCCAGAGTTTGAGGTAGAACTTCCCCCACTGCCCGCCACCCCCAACACATGGAAGGCTCTAGGCAAGGGCAGTCCCGGAACTTGGTTTACCTCTTGTGAAAACCCTACCCCTCAGGAAACTTGCTGAGGGCAGCCCACGCCTAGTCCCCGTCCGCGCACACTTGTCCTGGGCACTGCGGCCAGAGACTCGGTCCACTTTCCCGCGCACACCACTCCTGAGCATCCGCGGGGAGCAGCCCCTACCGCTTCCACCTTTCCACGTACACCTGCCCCAGGCACTGGCCAGGGTTTAGCCCGGAACCCCTCCCCACCGTCCCGCGCACACCTGTCCGGGGCACCAGCTGGGGGTTAGTCCGGGACCCCGCCACCTTCCCGTGCACACCTGCTCTGGGTACTTCCCCAAAGCAGCGCTGGCCGACTGGTTCTTGCTCCCGGGTGCCGGAAGCGCGGATAAGCGCGGGACTACTTTTCGCGGACCCTCAGGCGGCGGGCGGAGGGATCCCGCGCAGGGTTCGTGCGGGAAGCAGTGCGTGCGGGCCGGGGACCCGGGCAGTGCGCCTGCGCGGCCGCCGCCGCCACCCCCTCCCTCGCCGCCAGTCGGCCCGCGTGAGGAGAGCTACAGCCACGGCCGCTACCGCCTCGGTCTCCGTCTCCGTTGCCTCCTCGGCCCCGCGCCCGCCATGGCGCAGATCCTCCCCATCCGTTTCCAGGAGCACTTCCAGGTGAGACCCGGGCTCCGGCACCGAGGCCGGGCAGGCTACAGGGCGGGTCGCGCGCTCCGTCCTGTCAGCCGCGCCCCCGGCCGCCCCGCCTCCCGGGGGACCGGGCGGGGGCCGCTGACTGGCCGGCCACCCAGAACCCCGGCCCCTGGCCCTGGACCCCGACTCCGGTGGACGCGGCGCGGCACACAGACCCGGGCGGGCCAGGGTGGGCGGGTCGGTGTCGAGGCGCGCCGGCCGGTGCAGTGGCAGGGCGCGGTGGCCCGCACGTGCGGCCCCGCCAGGTGTGCTGGTCGCTGAAACCCGTTATCCGGTAGCGACGGTAGTCCTTCTCGGGCGGCTCAGGCCTCGGTGGCATGCTGAGAGCGCCGGGTGATGGATACCGAAGATCTGCCGAAATGTCCTCTTTCAGTGCTTCTGGGAACTGTAACCAGACTGACGAGCAGTGCACTCGGATTCCAGTCGCAAGCTTTATAACTCTAAAATCTGAGTCTGAGCCTCGTTTCCCCTTTTGCGTCTCTCGAGTCTCACCTCTGAGTTTGCGTCTTTTGGCTACCGAAGTCACTGGAGTGGTTTCGTGGGGGAAAGGATCGTCAAATCGTGTGACCAAAGAGGAGGAGGGATCATGGTGTGTTTTAATAAGACCCTTTCAATGCAATAACACCCCCCAAAGTTTAGCTTTTTATTGAGATCCCAGTTTGTTGTATCTCCAACTCTCCTAATAGAGTTGTGCCTCAGGGAAATAAAGATTGGCTGCCGGTGTTTGACCAAGGGTTGTGTACTACCACGGTGTACAGTGCTTCACTCACATCACACGCATGTGTCACATCTGTGAAGGGTGATATGGTTCTCATTTTACAGGTGAGGAGGTGGGGTAGATGAATAGTTGCCCTTGGCTCTGTGCTTTATGTTTCATCACAATCCTGGGGCGTTTGAGTGGCTAAGTCCGTTAAGCTCTGACTCTTGATCTCAGCTCAGGTCTGGATCTCACAGTTGTGAGTTGGGAGACCCCACCCCCCACCCCGTGTCTCCATGGGCTGGGCATGGAGCCTACTTAAAAAAAAAAATCATTACAATCCCATAAGATCCATATGATTTTCTCTGTTTTCCAGGTGAGGAAACCAACGCACAAAGAGGTTAAATAAGCTGTCCAGTCATTCAGCAAGTAAGAGCAGGATTCAGACTCAGGTCTTTGTGATTACACTGCGGGATTGCCAGGAATGTGGTGAATTGGAAGGTCTTTTTTTTTCCCACAGCACAGAGGAGTATAGTGACCAGTCAGATCCTCTTATTATGCAGATTGGCAACCTAATCCCTAGAGTACTCCTCCGTGGTCACTTGGTTAGTGATACAGCTGTAGTTGTGTCAAGGTAGAAGTCTCCTGAACACCCATCTCTTGACAGTTATGTGAAATAACAAAATACTACTGCTGCTGCCAATTAGAACAATATAATAATATGTATGAGCCACTTTATTGAGCCATTTCTCTTGCTAATCACTATACTATGTATTTTATAAATCTCAGTTTAATTTAGTATTTATCATAACAGGCACAAGAGTTACAGATAACTGAGGCAGAGAGAGAATAAGCAGTAAAGGTAAAATTACACAACTAGTCAGGTGACAGTTTGAGTTCTAACTCTGATCTCTGACTGCAAAGCCTGTGCTTTAGCCACTAAATATGTTCTCTTCAAAAGGCAAGGAAGCAGTAGGGCATTTTAAATTCCTATCGAAGTTCATAAGGCCTTTTTTTTTAAAAGATTTTATTTATTTAACAGAGAGACACAGCGAGAGCAGGAACACAAGCAAGGGGAGTGGGAGAGGGAGAAGCAGGCTTCCCGCTGAGCAGGGAGCCCGATGTGGGGACTCGATCCCAGGACCCTGGGATCATGACCTGAGCCGAAGGCAGACGCTTAACGACTGAGCCACCCAGGCACCCTGAAGTTCATAATGTCTTGAAGAAATCTAATTACCTGGAAAATGCTTGTGACTTGTTAACATACAGGTCATGTAAATGTGGTTTGTGGTCTCCAGCATTAACCAGCTGTTGAGATTGTTCTGCACTCCTTGCTTTTCTAGTCTGTACACTCTCCCTTAACTGCGGACATTTCAAAATTTCCGCTTGTTCCTTAAATCCCTGATTCCGCCACTCCCCCTTGCTGGCAGCAGATGATTAGAGAAACAGAAGCCATAAACTGGGATATTCCTCACCTTCATGCCTGCAGCCTTACAAACTTGTCTGCGGTTGCCCCTTTCTGCCTTCCTGTTTTCCCAAAAGTGGGTGTTGTTTTTTTTTTTTTCCTTTCTCTTGCATGTGTTCTGGATCCTACATCCTTCCCCCTTTTAACAGGGAGTTGCTCAGTAGCATCTTGTCTTTCCTGTGTTTTCATCCATTCCCTCTTGGTGGCTTCCTCTATGTGTTTAACCATGCTCGTATCTCTTCTGTCTTTACACAAACGAACTTCTTCCTCTCCCCTGTCCCCTTGAAGCTCTTACCTCACAGCTAGACATCATGAAAAAATTACCTTATCCCTCCATCACTTCCCTTATATTCCTTAATAACCTGCAGTCTGGTTTTTGCCCCCACTGTTCCCCTGTATCTGTTCTTGCCAAGGTCACAAGTTGTCATGCAGACTTTTTTGTAAAGGACCAGATAGTAATAGGTTAGGCCTTTGAGGGCCATGTATTGTCTCTTGTCACATAATCTCCCATCCCCCCTTTTTAAAATTTTGTGAAAAGTGTAAAACCCATTTTTAGTTGGGCTATACAAAAATAGTCTGTAGTTTGCCAGGCCCTGCTACAAAAAAAAATGAATTCAAACCCCAGCATCACAAACATCTTCTACAGTTGACACTGTGCTTTACTGCCTCCTCATGACCCTTTCTCTGTTGCTTTTGGTCATACCACAGTCTCCGAGGGTTTCTCCTATCTCTCTGCCCACACCCCAGTTTCCTTTGTGGGCTTCTCTCATGAATAAGCCTGGGGTCTGTCTTGAGCCCCTTTATCTTTTCATTTTGTATGCTCTACTGGCTGATTTGTATGTATTCCCATATGCTCAGTGTTCCCAGGCAGGCTGCATATTTTTGCTGAGCCTCAGAGATGCATGTAGGAGAGACAATAGCAGGCTCTGGTTAAGAGCACAGACTGAGGACAAACGGAAGGGTTTGACTGGCCAAGTGAATTTGGGCAATTTTTGTAACCTTTTTGTGTGTCCATCTCTACATCTATAGTATAGAGATGAAAGGGATAGTTTTTACCTCATAGAGCTATTATGACATTTTGAGTTAATAAATGTGATAAATGTAAGGGTGTGGGACAGTGTCTGGTACATAATAAAATGTTCTATTCTTGTCAGTTGTTACTGCCATTATGACAGCTGTCTGTTGGAGAAGGACGTTGGATGATCTATAGGTTCTTCAAACACATCATGTTCCAAAATAGGGTTCTTCTTTCTCCCCAAATGTGTATCTTCTCTGGTTTCCAGCCAGGAACCTAGGAGACAGCCATGACTTCTCCCTCACCTGTTGGTGCTTCCTCCTATGTATTTTGGGCATTATTCTGCCACTCTTAGCATGACCAACATGACCCTGGCCTGTGCCAACATTGCTTACCTAGATGGCTGCACTAACTTTGTCTCTGGTCATCTACCTCCAGTCTTGCCTTCCCCATTCTCTAGCACACAGGCAAAGAGATCTTCTCAAAAGCTAAACATCTGCTTAAAGTTCATCAGTGAATGCTTCCAAGATGAAAATGCCAGACTCCCCAGTGCCCTGTAAAGCCCTGCCTAATCCAGCACCTGCTCAACTCTTTTGCTGCTCCCCATCTTGTCCTTCAAGACCTTCTCTGGAGCCCAAAACTCTTCTGTGGGCTTTTGCACATGTTATTGCCTCTTTCCAGAACATTCTTCCCCCCACTCTTTTTTTTATAATTTTAATTTTTATTTATTTGAGAGAGAGAGCACACACGAGCAAGCGTATGAGCAGGGGGTAGGGGCAGAGGGAGAAGCAGACTCCCTCCTGAGCAGGGAGCCCGATGCCGGACCTCTGGGATCATGACCTGAGCTGAAGGCAGATGTTTAACTGACTGAGCCACTGACTGAGTCAGGCGCCCTCTTCCCCTCACTCTTCTTACCCAGCCAAGTCCTACTTAGCCTTCTGCTTAAATGACAGGAAGCTATCCCTGACATGTCAGAATTAGGAGCCTTTCCTGTGTGCGCCCATAGCTTTGGGGCTTCCCTCATGATGGCCCTAACTGTATGGTGTATAGGTGGTCACTTTCCCTACTGGACTGCAAGCTCAGGATCTCCTATCTGCAGTTGTATTCCCACTGTCCAGTACATAACAGGCCCTGAGATCTTTGAAGAAATGAAGCCAATTTCTTACTGAAATGTTTGTATCATCAGTGACTGGTTAGTTGTAATGTAGATTGTCTAATGACAGTTTGTAGACTTTTCTGCATATTTGCCGTCTGTATAGCTCACCTGTGACCAGTTTACTGTTAAGTCTACTTTATTAAGAATACTCTTGCTTATCTCACATTTTGTTTCTGCCCCGCCCCCCGCTGTGTCTACCATATCACTTTGTATTTTGTGAATCTAATTATCTTTCTTCTGTTTTTAATTTTGGTTTGTTTCATATGAAAATTCTTGGGCCAGATTTTCCCCAGAGGAAAAAATAGTTTTATAATGGCCAGTGGGAAAATAGATATCAGCATATAGGGGGTGCCTGGGTGGCTCAGTCGGTTGGGCCTCCAACTCTTGATTTCGGCTGGTGTCATGGGATTGAGCCCCACGGGGGGCTTCATGCACAGCAGGGGTTTCTGCTTGGGATTCTCCCTCCCCCCTCCCTCTGCTTCCCCCTCTGGAAGATAATAAATCTTTAAAAAAGAAAAAAAATCAGTGTATAGGAACTTTTATTCTACAGTCAACTTTTCAGGAATGTACCCAAAGCAGAAGTTGTACTTCTATATCTAATGCATTATAATAAAGCTTTCTTCCACTTCAGCTTGAGATTGTAGCAATTTATTTAACTTTACTTATCCTGTCAACCTGGTTTTGAGAGGAGGACTAGTTCTGCAGAAATATTTTTCCTCTGTGCACTGTTTGAACTTTTTTGTATTCAGATATCTAAGTTTGAAGGTTGTTGCTATTTATGCTGAGAATGAAAAAAAGCTAAAGGGCTAAGAACCGATGACACCTTGATTCAGAAGAGGAATAGTTGTTTGTAAGAGTTTTGAAATGTGAAAGAGCTCAACACAGAGAACATATAAATGCATTCCCTCAAGGTTTTGATATGTAGCATATCTCTGAGGTGATGTTCTTAACGGATACAGTCTGCCAAGGGAATCTATGTAAATTGTAGGAGCGAGGTAGTCACTAGTCTTAATCAGGGCTTCCCAGCCTAGGCTGGGAAACACCTCTGTAGGCGCCCACCTTAAACATTAAATCAGAATCTCTGAGAGGTGAGAACTTTGGCCTTTCTTTCCAGGTGAGTCTCACATGCAGTTAGATTGAATCAATCTTCTAATCATTATTCATAATTAAAGAGATTGATGTTTGAAGCCTTTTACACATGAGTAGGGAAGGCAGAACTCTAAGGAGTAGATAGAGCTTGAATTGAAAACAGACATGTGCACCTGTGTCTGCTGGAGAGGCCCCAGGGAGTCACTCTGAAAAGCGACACTGTACTCACAGCCTAGTACATACTTGGTTTATGTTGCCATTACATAGCCATCGTATTTTGTGAAATGGTTTTTGTTATACTAAGACAAACAACAGTAGGCTCCTTGTGTCCTGAAATTGTTGTGCACCCATGTAAAATGTTTTTAAGGTCTTGTGTAAGCCGTTAAATTTTGCCTTGGGTGGATATGATTCTTGTATTGGAAGTAGATACTGGGCTAGTCACTTACCTTCTGACTTTCTTATTTACAAAGTGAAGAGCGTAATCACACAGTCACCCAGGGTGTGTGGAAGGGTCAGCCTTTGCAAGAATATCCACAACAGTGATAACAGTAATTGAGCAAATATTAAATGAATTCGGACAGGTCCTCCTTGGAAGAATCAGTTATCACCATAGAACATATTTAAATGTTCAAAATCCCCAAATTGCACAAGTACTTTTTTAGTTTATTGGGTTAAAAGAGTTACCATGTGCTAGGAGGATCTTAGTCAAGGTCCCTTTCCACCAGGTTCTTGAGCAAAGCCTGTAACTAGGGCAAAGTCTGTCTGGAGCAAGCTTTAAAGTAATACATATTCATGGGAAGAATAGCCCCAAATAGAACATATAAATGAAAATTAAACCTTTCTGGACACCTGGGTGGCTCCATCAGTTAAGTTTCTGCCTTCGGCTCAGGTCATGATCCCAGGGTCTTTTTTTTTTTTTTTTTTAAGATTTTGTTTATTTATTTGACAGAGAGAGAGCACAAGTAGGCAGAGCAGCAGAGGGAGAGGGAGAAGCCGGCTTTCCTGCTGCGCAGGAAGCCCGACACAGGGCTCGATCCCAGGACTCCAGGATCATGACCTGAGCTGAAGGCAGCCGCCTAACTGACTGAGCCACCCAGGCGCCCCATGATCCCAGGGTCTTGGGATGGAGCCCCACATCAAGCAGTTCTAAGGGGGAAGTTTATAGTAATAATGCCTATATTAAGAAAAACCTAACTTTATATCTCAAGGAACTAGATAAAGAGATAAACCAGGGGCACCTGGGTGGCTCAGTCTTTAAGCGTCTGCCTTCGGCTCAGGTCATGATCCCAGAGTCCTGGGATTGAGCCCTACATCAGGCTCCCTGCTCCACGGGAAGCCTGCTTCTCCCTCTACCTGCTGCTCCCCCTGCTTGTGCACTTGCTCTCTCTCTCTCTCTTTCTCTCTGATAAATAAATATATAAAATCTTTAAAAAAAGGAAAAAAATTAAACCTTTATGTTCAAACACTGGGTCTCTTTTCCCAGAAGAAACTATTATTAAGGAAACCATTGTATCTTTCAAAAAATGATTAAAAGAATCCTGTTATAAAATTCCCCTCCTTTTGCTTTTGTAACTTAATAGAATTTGAAGATCTTTCTTTTAAGATTACATACAGATTGCAGCATGTATTTGACAGTATTGCTTACTAATATCCTTCTGGGGCAGTAGTTGTTGACACCTGTCACCCCATCCTGTAAGTATTTCTTTGCGTTCCCTTGCTGTTTCACTGAATCTATTCCTTTCATCTGTTCTATATTTTCTTCTTTTGCTTCTCTTGCTTGAGGCCTCCTGGCGGCCTCCATGCCAGGGAGAGATTACGATCTCTCTTGGCTGGCTGAAGGATGCCGCAGAGCTGGGCTAGCAAAGTTCAATGACAAAATTAGACTCCAAGCAGATCTTGACAGGCTGGAATCCAACTAGTTGACATTTAACAAGTATAAATATAGGGTCTTATGCATTGGTTTTAAAATACAGAAAACCTACATTGGTGTAGTTTGAGAGAAGTTCTGTAAAGCACAATACAAATTAATTTTTAAAGTACCCTGAACTAACCTAGTCCTAGAATTTTAGGTTAGTTCTAGAAAAGACCTCAGTATCATCATTTTTCATAGGTCCTCATTTACAAAGCTCCCTCTTTAGGCTAGGAAAAAGCTTGCTGGTAAGTTTGACATATAAAATATATATTTTTAAGTTACTTTAAATTATTTTCTTGACTGCCTAAAACTTGTAACTTCTTTACTAATTAATTATTGAACATCCATGTGCTGGTACAGTGATAAGGCAGTGAATGAGCCTAAAGAGACATATACAGAAGAAGAAAGGACTAGCATCTTCAAAGACAAGAGGCCTGAAAACCTGGGATGTTCAGTGCAACTGGAATGTTTTGGCTCTTTGATATGGGCAATTGGTGTTTTCACCAACAGCCCTGTGTAAACACAGCTGCAACCTTCCCAGTCAGACTGCTGTCCCTAAGCCCCTTAAATATAGAAACCACAGGACTGTTGGATGAGTAATTTCTTTTTATGTTTTCCCCAGTGTCAGATTTGAGTTTGGATTCATTTAATTGCAGGTCTTGAGAACAGAAAAGGATTATTAGATAGTATCTTGTGTACTTTTGCTTAACTCATATATGTATTGTTTTAAGAGTGTGTCTAGGTTACCTTTCAGAATAATTATCACAGGAGTCAGGAGTCCTTAGTTATAGCTGCTAACTAATGAGAAAACATCGCTTTGAGCACACCACTTCTCTGGGATTCTGTTTCTGCATATGGAGTAAAGCTCAGTGGTACTTGATATTTATTTACTTATTTATTTATGACTTATTTATTTAGAGAGAGAAAGAGCATGCACGCACAGGGGGGAGAGGGAGAATCCGAAGCAGAACCCCCTTCTCATTGAGTGGAGCCCGCTGAGAGGCTTGAACCCGCTGCTTGAGATCATGACCTGAATCGAAATCAGGAGTTGGAGGCTCAACTGACTAAGCATCCAGGCACCCCAATATTTGATATTTTGGATGTAAAAGTTATTTTTGTGGGATTGTCCTGTGTTTGGCATCCCTGGCCCTACCTAGCCCAGTAAATGCTAGTAGTGTTTTCTAGTCACTGTGCAATTCAAATTGCCCCTGTTGCCAAAGACTACAGGATACCACCCCTAGTTGAGAACCACCGTCTTCCTTTCTTCTAGTTCTAATAGTCTCTGACTTATTTTTGGATGCCCTGTTTTCAGTGTCTTGGTTTGCGAGGTGCTTTTACCTTTTCCAAATGCCATGAATGTGTGTATATACTCTTGTGTGAGGAACTGAACTCAGTGACTAATATTTAAGAATGTACTGTGCTCAAGAGATTGAGTACAAATATTTCTTGATATTTGGAGTTGAAATCAGAATGTTGCCATATTAACCCAACATGATCCCCAAACTAAGAATAAAGTGAAAATTTAGAAAATATAGGCCCACTTAAGTGTGTGGCTCTGAAATGTAAAGATTTGACAGTGTTGGGTGTTGGGTGCTTGAGTGTTAGGGTGCTCTCTAAATGTTACTAGATGCTTATATAGTATAATGCTTATAATAATTCATAATAAAAAAAGGAGACTGTGTAGGTCTCCTGGGAACTTTCACCCCGTTCCCCACCCCTCCGGCCGCTGCTCCCAGGGGTGCTTTTCATTGTCCTCTTATCAGCAGCTTCCTATAGTTCAACCTAATAGTAATCATTAGTCTCCATAGTCTTTGGGCTCTGGATAGTGTGACTATATCTTATGTAACTTACTGTTTTCAGAGTCTAGTTAGTGGCTAGTAGGTAATATGTATTCAGTACTTATTTATGGAATGAATGTAGGAAAATTACTTGCTATGAAAAAGTCTCAACTTTGATTCACTACACTACATTTACGGCCTGAAGCTGCTACTTCATATGTGTGAAAATAAAATGTGAATTTCAAACAACTCAGTACTGTGGTTCAGAGCACACGCTTTATTCACAACTGTCTCCATCACTGATCAGCATTGTGACTTTGGGAAGATTTCTTAACCTAAAAGCCTTTGTTGCACTAGTGTAAATTGTGCATGGCGTAACTTGCCTCCTGAGTTGGCAGAAAGGTCAGATGAGGTGACCTGTTGTCCTGCAGCCTGTTCCACTCAGCAGCTGGAATATTCAATAGTGCTAGACTCTGTACCACAAGAAACAAATAAGATATAGTCCCTGCTTCTTAATCAAGATAAAAAGCTTCTGCACAGCAAAGGAAACAGTCAACAAAACAAAGAGGCAACCCACGATGGGAGAAGATATTTGCAAATGACACTACAGACAAAGGGCTGATATCCAAGATCTATAAAGATCTATAAGAACTTCTCAAACTCAACATCCAAAAAAACAAATAAGTCAAAAAATGGGCAGAAGACATGAAAAGACACTTCTCCAAAGAAGACATACAAATGGCTGACAGACACATGAGAAAAGGTTCATCATCAAAACCACATTGAGATACCACCTTGGACCAGTTAGAATGGCAAAAATTGACAAGGCAAGAAACAACAAATGTTAGAGAGGTTGTGGAGAAAGGGGAACCCTCTTACACTGTTGGTGGGAATGCAAGTTGGTACAGCCACTTTGGAAAACAGTGTGGAGGTTCCACAATAAATTAAAAATAGAGCTACCCTATGACCCAGCAATTGCATTCCTGGGTGTTTACCCCAAAGACACAGATGTAGTGAAAAGAAGGGCCATATGCACCCCAATGTTCATAGCAGCAATGTCCACAATAGCCAAACTGTGGAAGGAGCTGAGATGACCTTCAACAGACGAATGGATAAGGAAGATATGGTATATATATACAATGGAATATTATGCAGCCATCAGAAAGGATGAATACCCAACTTTTGCATCAACATGGATGGGACTGGAGGAGATTATGCTAAGTGAAATAAGTCAAGCAGAGAAAGTCAATTATCATAGGGTTTCACTTATTTGTGGAACATAACGAATAGCATGGAGGACACTAGGAGAAGGAAGGGAAAAATGAAGGGGGGGAAGTGGAGGGGGACATGAACCATGAGAGACTATGGACTCCAAGAAATAAACTGAGGGTTTTAGAGGGGGTGTGTGGGGGGGATGGGCTAGCTCGGTGATGGGTATTAAGGAGGGCACATTCTGCATGGAGCACTGGGTGTGATTTTATTTTATTTTATTTATTTTTTATTGTTATGTTAATCACCATACATTACATCATTAGTTCTTGATGTAGTGTCCCATGATTCATTGAGCACTGGGTGTTATAAGCAAACAATGAATCATTCAACACCACATCAAAAACTAATGATGTAATGTATGGTGACTAGTATAATATTAAAAAAAAAAAAAAGATATAGTCCCTGCTTTTGAGGAGTTCATGGGGAAAAAATGATGGAATAAAGAATTATACTAGTGGTATGAACAGCCTCATTTGTGCTTCTTCCAAAGGCTGGTAGTTATTTTTAACTAGTGGTCCCTAATCTTTGTTGCTAGCATAAACTTTTATACAAGTTCACACAGAGTAACAGGTACTAAAGGGTCAAGTCAGTAGCAGTAGCATTTGAGTTGAGCAGAACAATGTTTAGAAACAAAGATGCTTGTAGGTAGGTTGGGGCAGGAGAATTTTTTGAAATAAGCCTGGTTCTTCATAGGGGTGATAGAAATTTCATGAGTGTGTGTTTTCCCAGAGTTTTTCATTGAAGCTTATCTCATTAATAGGTTTTTATTTAAACCAGGCACTATGTATAAAGTGGCCTTTGGAGAAAGGTGCCTGATTTAAGTTTTATACAAGTTCAAGCAATCTACCTCCAAAGATGTACCAGACCTATTGACTTTTTATTAACCTTAGACTTGCCAAGAAATATTTAAACTGAGAAATTAAATCAGACTTTATGATTTGTGGGGTTGCTTTAAGGAAAAACTCTTGGCTAGTTCTTTGTTATTGCTAGCTTTTGGGGAAACCAGTTTTTGTGTTTTCTTCCTTTCTCCTCTCTTCCCCTGCCTTCACCTCTCTAAGCCCCCCTTCCTGCTGAGGCTCTCCTTATTTGTGAAATATTCTTTGTGGCCTCTTCCACCCCCTCCCAGCTGAAGTCTTCCTGTCTGTATCACTCATGGCATCTTTCCCTCTTCCTGGTATTAGCTTTATTCTTGTGTGTTCTCATCAGCCTGCAGGATTGTAAGCTCCTTGAGAGTTGATTCATGGCCTACTGTTGATGCATTGCCTGTACCTATTAAAGGTATAGAAACACAAGTCAGTGTTTGCCTCGAATAATCACTTAATGTTAAATTTTTTCTAAACTCTTAACTTTTCCTCCTCCTTCTTTTAGACTTTGCTAAATAATAGGCTAGATTTAATCTGTTTCAGAGAGGAAAGACTTACTTTTAATCAAATGTTTATTTTCTCTTTAGCTCCAAAACCTGGGAATTAGTCCAGCCAACATTGGATTCAGCACACTAACCATGGAATCTGATAAGTTTATATGTGTCCGAGAGAAGGTTGGCGAACAGGCTCAGGTAGTGATTATTGACATGAGCGATCCAATGGCGCCAGTCAGGCGGCCCATCTCTGCTGAAAGTGCCATCATGAATCCAGCCTCTAAGGTGATAGCTCTGAAAGGTAAGCCTGATGGGATTTTCAGAAAGGAATTTTACCTCACTTTACCTGCTTTGTCACTTTAAATATCAGACAACTGTCAGTAAACTCACAGGAAAGTGTCATCAGTAATATTAAACTTAATTCCAAAAGTTTTAGCCAAAGAGAGTACCCTGAGTACCTGAGTTTTTTGTGACATCATGCATATAGCCAAATACAGGAGGGAGCGAATGCCCAGGGCCTCATCTTCATAACTGCTACATCTGGAAAGGCCAACACCACACGGCGCATGTTCACCAGTAGGGCCGTATAGTGTCCTGGACCCCATGATGGGCTGCTTTACAGTGGCACTCCAGGCATCCTAGAGTATGAGCCAAGGTACTACTTCTCTTGGGAAACACATTGGTGACTGTATAGCTGTTGATTAATAGAATTTTGCGTCCCTGAACTCAGGGGATGTTGGGTGTTTGAAACCTTCTAGTTGTTTTGAGAATATAGAATCTTTTCACATTGCCATGATTTGGGAGATTGAAAGGATTATGTATATACTGGACTTGTTAATATTTTATGCAAGATGTATTATCACCTTGAAAAGTGAAAGTTCTTTCTGGAACTAAAATTAGTGAATGCCAAATATTAGCTTTGCGTGTGCTTCTGTTTTGTTACAGAAATAGGGTCTACTTTGTCCTTTCAGTAGGTAAATGGACATCTGGAAGTTATGACCTTTCTATTTAAAAAAAAAAAAGCTGATTTTTTTTTTAATTTCAAATGATCTTGTCAACTCTATTTCTTGTAAAAATATTTTTTTGAACATATAGTGTAAACAGTATAAACTAATTTTAGTTGAAGGAATTGCTAACCTTTATGGTTTTTGATTTTTTTTGGCTTTTCTGTATTTTCTATTTTGCAATATTTTTGAGAGATCTTATCTATCATGTTGTTTGCTGTTTGATATATTCTCTTTGGGTCTCAGGGATGACCGGCATTTTAGTCTTCCTGGTCCTCTGATACTGTTCTCTTTACCTGTGTGCGCTGTGGATCTCCTGGAGGGGGTTGTTGGAGTGTGGTAGGGGAATGGAGAGAACTCAGTATTTACATGCTATCAGTCCCCTCCAGCCAACAGGCCACTGGCAACACACATGAAGTTGAACAAGTTGGGTTTATTACTTGTTTCAGCAGGGGTGAAACCATACCATGGGGGGCTGGGACGTATCACACTATTATTAGAAGGTATTAGAAAGAACCTTTTGTGGGATTTGGAATTTGGTTGGGTGATTGGGGGATGGTCTAAGGAAATAGGAGTTTGCTGTAGTTTGGGTGCTTTTAGAAAGTGGGAGTAATTTTATAATTAGGTTATCTCAATAAATCTTATCTATAAGTCAGGGCCAATTAGAGTGAGGATAAAGCTGGCATTGGTTAAAGAAGTAGCAGTCACTCATTTCAGCCATGAGAGGGGCTGTTTGGTATTTTTTTTTTAAAGATTTTATTTATTTTTTAGAGAGAATGAGATAGAGAGAGAGCATGAGGGGGGGAGGGTCAGAGGGAGAAGCAGACTCCCTGCTGAGCAGGGAGCCCGATGTGGGACTCCAGGATCATGACCTGAGCCGAAGGCAGTCGCTTAACCAACTGAGCCACCCAGGCGCCCAGGCTGTTTAGTATTTTGTGCGTTGCACATTTGCCTTGTTTTTGTCTGTACTTGGTAAAATTCTGAGGCAACCTTGCTTTGTCTCACTTTATCATGGTCTTAGAGGGACTTGTCTGAAGTTGTTGTTCTCTGAGATGCTTTGTGTCCACTAGGAGAGCAACATGGCCTGGCTGTGAGGACCATGCCAGCTTTCTGATGGCAGGAGCGGCTCCTTTTTTTTTTTTTTCATTCTCAGTGTTCATATGAATTTTTTCAGCTATAGTAATTGAGTGCTGTTTTCTTTTGCATGAGGAAGTGTGAGCTATGGAACCAAAGTGATAAAATTATAAGTATCCTATTTTTACTGCAATCTTGTGGCCATTAGGATGATCTTGGACCCTTGTAGTACAAATTGTGGGCAAGTGTAGCACTGTGTTTCAAAGACCCTAGACCAAAATGAGGAAAACTGTCTTTTTTTTTTTTTAAGGTATTTGTACAGCAGGTGAATTACAGAGATACAACAACAGAGATAATTATACTTTTATTGTTTCATATGACTTAGCTGTTCCATAGATCCCAGTGTGAAAGCTGAAAGTGAAGTCAAGGGGCCTGGTCTTGAGTCTCACAGATACCCCATTTTGACTGGTGAAGTCTTGTGATTGGAAAGAGGCTTGTGATGAGATGGACCTCTTTTTTAAAAAGGTCCGCCTTCACAGTTTGTCCTTTAATCTGGCTGAGAGCTCTTGAAGTGCTCAGCCCATACCACTGCCCCTCCTTCTGGAGAAGCTTGGAGCAGATTCACTCACCCCAGTCTCTCTTCAGACTGTCTCTACTGGTGCTTTTGTGGTGAATATTTTAAAGCCAGAGATACATTTTTACCTTTGACTAAAAGAGCAGGAAGTGGTGGGGGGGGTAAGAATTCTTCATCAGTTGCTCATCATCTTTTTTTGTTTTTAAAGATTTTATTTATTTATTTGACAGAGAGAGACACAACGAGAGAGGGAACACAAGCAGGGGGAGTGGGAGAGGGAGAAGCAGGCCTCCCGCCGAGCAGGGAGCCTGATGTGGGGCTCGATCCCAGGACCCTGGGATCATGACCTGAGCCGAAGGCAGACGCTTAATGACTGAGCCACCCAGAAGCCCCAGTTGCTCATCATCTTAATGGAACATTAATACTCTGAGGGGATCAGTAAACTATTGGGTTTTGTACAGCCCCAACCTAAGAATGGTTTTTGTAATTTTAAAGAGTTGTAAAAACAGACAAATATGTGACAAAGATCTTATATGTCCCTATATAGAAAAAGTTAACTGACTACTTGCATTACTGGCCCAAGTATATTTTTTACTTTTATTATGAAACATAGCCCTTTGAATATTCATGTGTGCTTCTTTTTACAAACACTACCTTTTTCCCTTAATTTTTGGAGGTAGATTGCATATCGGCTTATAATAGTGCCAGCCTAGCAGTTAACTCTTGGCCCAGGTCGGGAGGGGAGAGGTGGTAAGATGGAGCCCCCTTGTGGTAGCACATTCTTCACCCTGACAACAGAATCTGTCATGACAGCAGGTTGATTCCTAAAGGAGGTTGGTAGGGTTTTCCTGTTTTGTTTTATTCTTTGTGTTGCTAAATATTTTGCATATCATGTAAAGGAAGTTCTTTTTAACCAGTCTAAGGACAGCTTGACAGGTTTTTGAACTAGAGGAGATTTCCTCTGTGATCCCAGGCTTTTTGAAACTAAAAGGTACCCCCATGCTACAGTTGAACTTTTAGTCTAGTCTTTTTTTCTTTCTTAATCATTTTATTCAGGTATAATTTATATGACACAAAATTCACTTATTCTAAGTGTAGAGTTCAGCGATCTTTAGTAAATTTATTGAGTTTGGAACCACCACCATGCTCTGGTTTTAGAACATTACTACCCCAAAAAGTTCCTTTATTCCCATTTGCAGTCATTCTCCACTCCCACCCTCAACCCTAGGCAGCTACTGATCTGTTTTCTGGCTCCATAGATTTGCCATTTCTGGACATTTCAGATAATGAAATCATACAACATACAGTCTTTTATATCTGGCTTCCTTCAGTTAGCATAGTATGTTTGAGGTTCATCCACATTGTAGCTTGTATTAGTAGTTAGTTCCTTTTTATGGTTGAGTAAGATTCCAGTACTCCATTTTTCCATGGATATATCACATTTTGTTTCTCTGTTTACCAATTTAATGGACATTTGAATTGGTTCCAGTTTTTGGACATTAAGGATATTGCTGCTATGAACACTTGCCTTTATGTCTTTGTGTGGATATATATCTAGGAGGGGAATTGCTGGATCATATGGTAAATTTTTTTAGCTTTTTAAGATACCACCAAACTGTTTTCCAGAATGGCTGTACCATTTTACATTCCTGCCAACAATGTATGAGGATTCTAGTTTTTGCAACATATATGCAAACTTGATATTTTTTATTATTTTTTATTTTATATTATATATTATTATTATTTATATATTTTTATATATGATATTTTTATTTTATTATTCCATTTGTATATCTTTTTTTATTTTTTTGCCATTCATGTATCTTGTTAGAGAAGTGTCTGTTTAAATCTTTTGTCCATTTGTTAGCTGGCTTATTTGTCTTATTGAATTTTAAGGGTTCTTTATGTATCAACTATGTGATCTACATATTTTCTCAGAATTTGTAGCTCATCTTTTTATTTTCCTAATATATCTTTTGAAGAAAAAAATTTAATTTTGATAACGTCCAGTTTACCAATTTTTTTCTTTAATGGATCATGATTTTGGAGTCCTACCTGAGAGTGTTTAGCCTAACTCAAGATCATGATGATTTTCTGTTTTTTCTTCTAATGGTTTTTTAGTTTTAACTCTTATATTTAGGTCCATAGTCTGTTTTGAGTTAATTTTTGTGTATGGTGTGTGGTAAGGATGTAAGCTGCTGCTGCTACTGCTGCTTCTTCCTCTTCTTCCTCTTCTTCTTCCTCTTCGACTTCTTCATCTTCCTCGCCGCCGCCTCCCCCTCCCCCTCCTCCTTTTTTGGTGGGGTAGGGGCATTCAGTTGTCCCACCCAAATCAATAAAGTGAGTTTCCACGTTAATAAACTACAAAAAGAGCAAACTAAACCCAAAGCAACAAAAAATACTTTTTTTGTTGAAAATACTGTTCTTCCCCATTGATTTATCTAGGCACCTTTGGTAAAAGTCAATTGACCATAAATAGAAAGATCTTTCTGGACTCTCAATTCTGTTTCATTGATCCATATGCCCAACCTTGTGCCAATTACTTGATTACTATGGCTTTATGGTAACTTTGAAATCAGTGTTGGTATTCCAACTTTGTATTTTTCAAAATAGTTTAAGATTTTATTTATTTATTTATTTATTTTTAGAGAGAGAGTGCGTGGTGGGGGGGAGTAGGGGAGGGGGAGGAAGAGGGAGAGAATCTCCAGCAGACTCTGCACTGAGCGCAGAGCCCTACACAGGGTTCAGCTTGATTTCACAACCTTGATATCATGACCTGAGCCCAAACCAAGAGTCACAGGCTTAACCGACTGAGCTATCCAGGTGCCCCATGATTGTTTTTATGTGTAGCTGGATTTGGTTTACTCCTATTTTAAGGACTTTTCTGTCTTATTTTTGTGATAATTGGTCTGTGGTTTCTTGTGATATCTCTGACTTTGGAATTAGGTTAGTATTGGCCCACAGAATGAGGTGGGAAGTGGTCCCTTTTCTGCTTTCTGAGTTTGTGAAAGACTTGTTACTTTACCATCTTTGAGTATTTGATGGAATTCAACAGTGAACGCCTTCTGAGCTTGGGTTTTTCTTTGTTAGATGATTTTAAACTAAGAATTCCTTTACTTGCTGTAAATCTGTTCAGATTTTCTTTCTTGTGTCAGTTTTGGTAATTTATCTTTCTAGGAATTTATGTCCAAGTCCTCTATTTAAGTCCTCTGTGTTGACATAAAATTGTTCATACTATTCACTCATAATCCTTTTAATTTTTTCAAGATCACCTATGATGTCCTCTCTTTAATTCTGATTTTGGTAATTTGGGTCTTACCTTTTTTTCTTGATCAGTCTAAGGCTTGTCAACTTTTTTTTTAAGATTTCATTTATTTATTTGTCAGAGTGAGAGAGCACAAGCAGGGGGAACAGCAGGCAGAGGGAGAAGCAAACTCCCCACTGAGCAAGGAGTCTGATGCGGTACTCAATTCCAGGATGCTGGGATCATGACCTGAGCCAAAGGCAGATTTTTTTTTTTTTTAAAGATTTTACCTATTTATTTGACAGAGAGAGACACAGCGAGATCAGGAACACAAGCAGGGGGAGTGGCAGAGGGAGAAGAAGGCCTCCCGCAGAACGGGGAGCCCAACGCGGGGCTCGATCCCAGGACCCTGGGATCATGACCTGAGCCGAAGGCAGACGCCTAACCAACCGAGACACCCAGGCGCCCCCGAAGGCAGATGCTTAACTGACTAAGCCACCCAGGTGTCCCATTTTCTTGATTGTTGTGAAAAGCCAACTTTTGTTTTATTGATTTTCCTTTATTATTTTTCTTTTTTCTTTCCTTGATTTTTGCTCTACTCTTAATTCTTATTTTTTGTTGCTTTGGGTTTAGTTTGCTCTTTTTGTAGTTTATTAACGTGGAAACTTACTTTATTGATTTGAGATCTTCCTTTCTGATCTTGATGCTTAAAATAATATATTTTTCTTTAAGTACTGCCTTAGCTGCAACCCCAAAATTGATATGTTGTGCTTTTTATTTAATTCATTTCAATATATTTTCTGATTTTGTTTGTAATTTCTTCTTTGACCCATGGGTTATTTAGAAGTGTGTGGTTGAATTCCACAGTTTGGGAATATCTCACACTTTGTTGATTTTTAATAATTTTGTTGTAATCAGATCACTTATTTTATATGATTTCAAAATTTAAAATTTCTTGAGACTTTTTTTATAGCCCAGCATATGATCTATCTTAGAATATGTTTCAGATATACTTGGAAAGAATGTATTATATTTTCTTGTTGGCTAATGTGTTGTAAAGATGTTAGGTTGAATTGGTCAGTAGTGTTCAAGTATATTTTTCTGTTTAGTTGTTTTATTATTGAGAGTGGGGTATTGAAATCTCTAGGTTTTTTCATTTTTTAAGAATTGTGGCTAAATACATATAATGAGATTTATTACTGTAACCGTTTTTTAGTGTATAGGTCAGTGGTCTTAAAATACATTCATATTGTTGTACACCCATCAGGACCATCCACCTTCAGAATTATTTTCCTTTTGCAAAACTGAAGCACTGTCCTCATTAAACAGTAACTGCTCATTCCTTCCTCTCCCAGTCCCCAGAAACCACCATTCTACTTTCTGTCTCTATGATTTTGGCTAGTCTACATACCTAATATATGTTAGAATCATACAGTATTTGCTTTTTTATGACTGGATTATTTCACTTAGCATGATGTGTTTCTTTGTTGCTTTCAGTCTTTTTTGATTCAAAGTTTATTTTGTCTGAAATTAACCATCCCTGCTCTCTTTTGATTACAATTTACATGGAATATCTTTTTTCATCCTTTCACTTTTGACCTCTTTGTGTCTTTGGATCTAAGGTGAGTCTTGTAGACAGCATATAGTTGAATCATGTTTTTATATCTGTTCTGCCAGTCTATGTCTTTTTTTTTTTTTTAAAGATTTTATTTATTTATTTATTTGAGACAGAGAGAATGAGAGAGAGAGAGAGTACATGAGAGAGGGGAGGGTCAGAGGGAGAAGCAGGCTCCCTTACTGAGCAGGGAGCCCGATGTGGGACTCGATCCCGGGACTCCAGGATCATGACCTGAGCCGAAGGCAGTCGCTTAACCAACTGAGCCACCCAGGCGCCCTATGTCTTTTTTTTTTTAAGGTTTTTTTATTTATTCATTTGAGACACAGAGAGAAAGAACATGAGCAGGGGGAGAAGCAGAGGGAGGGGGAGAAGCAGGTTCCCCACTGAGCAGGGAGCCCAATGCAGGGCTCGATCCCAGGACCCTGGGATCATGACCTGAGCCAAAGGCAGACGCTTAACCATCTGAGCCACCCAGGTGGCCCGCCAGTCTATGTCTTTTGATCCATTTACATTTAATGTATTACTGATGAGGAAGGACTTCTATCATTTTACTATTTGTTTTCTATATACTCTATACTTTTTTGTCTTGCATTTCCTGCGTTACTGTCTTTGCTTATGTTTAGTTGATTTTTTTTTGTGAAAACATTTAAATTTCTTCTTGTTTCTTTTGTGTACATTCTATAGCTATTTTTTATGTTTGCTATGGGAACTATATTTAACATCCTGAAGTTATAACAGTTTAATTTGAAATTTTACCAGCTTAACATCAATAACATACAAAAGTTCTGTTCCTTTACATCTCCATTCCCCCTCTTTTATTGTTACTGTCACAGAATTACATCTTTATACATAATTTATCCAAAAACATAAATGAATAATTCTTTCTAATGCATTCATCTCTTGAGTTATATTGAAAACAAAAGTGTAGTTACAAACCAGTTATAATACTAGCTTTTAGACTACTCATTGATTTTTTAATGTTTTAGTCTATTAAATTATGATGAAAACAGGAAGTGGAGTTATAAACCAAAATTACAATAGTACAAGCTTTTATAACTACCCATGTATTTACCTTTATTGAGATCTTTCTTTCTTCATATGGCTTTAAGTTACTATCTAATGTCCTTTCATTTCAATCTGCATGACTTCCTTTAATGCTAGTAGTTACAGACTCCCTTAGCTTCTGTTTATCTTGGAATGTCTTATTTTCTCCCTCATATTTGAAAGACAGTTTTGCTGGATATAGGATTCTTGGTTGACAGGGATTTTTTTTCCTTTTAGTGATATTACAGTTCTTTTAAAATTTTTATTTCCAAATTGTTTGCTACTAGCTTCTAGAAATTCAATTGATATTTTTGTATATTGACCTCATACCCTGCAGTATTGTTAATAGTCACATATTAGTTCTGATAATGGCTTTGTGGACTGGTAGATTCCTTAGGATTTTCTTTGTAAACAGTAATGTTGTCTGTGAATAAATGTAGTTTTATTTCCTTCTTCATCTTTATGCCTTTCACTTTTCTTGCATTATTATAGTAGCTAGGACATCCAGTACACTGCCAGATAGAAGTGGTGAGAGAAATAATCCTTTTGTTTGTCCTGGTTTGGGGGGAAGCAGTATTTCATGTTAGCTTTCAGTTTTGCAGATACAAAGATCAGAACTCAGCTTTTTATCAGAGGTGGAAACAATATGAGTCTCTTGCCAGAGGATGGATGCTAAAGCCTTTTTCTAAAACCTAGCTGTCCTATTGGATGCTAGCCATGTGAGGCTGTTTCAAAATTTAAATTAATTAAAGTTAAATGAAAGTGAAAGCTCAGTTTCCTTAAATGTGTCTTACCAGGCACATTTCAAATGCCTAATAGCCACGTGTAGTTAGTGTCTTCTGTACTGGTAGTGTAAGTACAGAACATTTCCAACATTGTAGAAAATTCTATTTGACAGCTTTTAAGAATTTAAGACAAAATGACCCTGTTATCTGGAGATGTTTAATCTGAAGGGATGATAGTATTCTTTCCTGAAAGTTGGAGACACTAGACAAAGAAAGAAGGTCTTGTTTTTGCTAACTTATCCAGGAAGTATTTTAAAACTAGAAGATACCAATTTAAAACTGATTGTCTTGATAGTTGCTTCCAAACAACTAATTTCTGATTGTTATTCATACATTCTGTATTCATACACTTTTACATTCTTCTGAAGAAGACTCTTCTCGATATTAAGACATCAAAGTGTGGTTAATTGCACTCAGGCAGCTCTTTTCCCTTCTTGATCTAAGATTAGCTGTAAGTAGTACAACTTAAAGTAATATCAAAAGGATTCAGAATTAAGAGTGTAAGAATTTGTCTTTCATATTTTTATCTTTAATCTTCATCACATCAAATATTAGCTGGGAAGACACTTCAAATCTTTAATATTGAAATGAAGAGTAAAATGAAGTCTCATACAATGGCAGAAGAGGTGGTTTTCTGGAAATGGGTCTCTGTGAACACTGTTGCCCTAGTGACTGAGACCACAGTCTACCACTGGAGCATGGAAGGTGACTCTCAACCCGTGAAGATGTTTGATAGACATGCCAGTTTGGCAGGATGCCAGATGATCCACTACCGGACTGACGAGTACCAGAAGTGGCTGCTCCTCATTGGCATCTCGGCTCAGGTAAGCTTTTGGCTGCCTTCAGGAACTGGTCTGATGCAATGTAGAGGTGTTATACTGAAGTTGGTACAGGTGTGAGGCAGAAGAAATAGGCCCAGCCCTAAGAGAAATAGAGGTTACAAGAAATCCAAACTTTGGATCATATAAGAATTTTAATTTACCTTTGGCCCATTGACTCTACTGTATTCCATCAGATTACGGATATTCATCCTGTAAACAATTTCGGGCACAGTTTTGAGAAGTGAATTGTTGAGGAATTTTGTAGAGCCACTTGGTACCTATAGGTTTACGGGAAGTAGTTTGGGGACTCTATTTTAAGGGCTTTAATGGAATATTACTAATTCATATACTTTTTTAAAGATTTATTTTTTTATTTTAGAGAGAGCAAGCGAGCACAGGAGGGAGAGGCAGAGGGAGAGAAAGTCTTAAGCAGACTCCTCATTGAGCACAGAACCTGATGTGTGGGGCTCAATCTCACAACCCTGAGATCACAACCTGAGCCAAAACCAAGAGTTGGACACTTAAAACTGACTGCACCACCCAAGCGCCCCTACTGATTCATATACTTTTATGATGAAAGTGGTAACTTTCTGCTGTGCTTCCTTTTTTCATTCCTAGTGGCTAATCCAGTCACCAGATACTTGACTACAGGATGTTTGGCTTTAGATCTTTATTAGCTAATTCTGGCCATTGAGTGGTCTTCCATAGCCTAGTGGGAAAAGTATAAATGTGGGATTCTAGCACTTAGAAGACTGTCAGACATTTGAAGAGAGTACTGTGGGAGCCATAAGAGAATACCTTAGGTCAGAGAGGACCCACAACAGAGGGGGCCTCTAAGCTGCATTTTGCCAGCTATAAAAGTACACTTGGAAAGGAAACTGTGAATGGCTCTTTCTGGGAGTCTGGGGTCATCACTTTGGCTGATACCTGTTGGATGCATAAGACGCAGCTAGACGGGCAAGGCTGAGAGATGGGTGGGGGCAAGACTGAGGTACATGCTGCTGGCAGTTGGAATTCTGCAGCAGATTTTCAAGTGAGAGTGATACGATTTATTTTCCTTCTCTGCAGCATAATGGGGTCGAAATAATGCAATCAGTGATGTTGAGGAGAGACCACCACGAAGACTGGAGGCTGGGAAGCTAGTTGACAGGCAGATGCAGGAAGAAAGCCTTATAGCATGTTCTGGAGTAAAGACATGTATGAGAAAGGTGAAGAGTGAGCAAAGATGGAAAGAATACTTCTCTCCACTTTGGGAGTCTCCTCCACTCTGCAACTCCCAGGAGAAGTGAGCCATGTGTGATTTAGATGGAAGCACTGGTGTTGGAGATGAACAGGATAGGCAAGGCTTAAGATTTTATATCTCAACAGTCAGTGTGGGGCTAAAACTCACAACCCTAAGATCAAGAGTCACATGGTCTAATGACCGATCCAGCCAGGTGCCCGAGGCAAGGCTTGAGATTTTAGAGGTGAAATAGCTAGAACTTGGTGATGCATGGGATGCCTCTCGGGGAGGGGAGAGTTCAATGATGGCCTAGCATTTATCTCAGAATGAGGCATAGATGAGGGAGAGTTGAAATACCTTTGCTCTAACCCTTCATCTTTGTATTACACTGGCAAGTTTGTCTCCTCAGGTAACCTGGTAGTTATTTGGTGTAATTTAAGGGACTTACTTAGTCACAGAGCCTTTTACTGATAGACCCATGGCTTCCATTCAGCCCCAGTTACTTCTTATTGTCAGGGCTGAGGGTTAAGCTGGAATGACAATATATTTGTAGGAAACCTCACATCATATCTGGAATAATGGGTATTCCCATTGCTCTTACACATGATAATAACATTATAATGATTCACCCATAGCAGCTTGTTTGGGTTTGATTGCCCAGGCTTCCATAAAAGTAATAATTTTACACCTAGGATATTTTCTGTGGTGTATCATCTGTTAGCTGGAATAATTTCCTCTTGGGAGTTACTAACCATAGATAGATACTATTTATGGAGTTTTTCCTCATGTGGGAACTCTACCTTTGGTTTCCCACTGAAAGGAATTGGATGTTGCTGGCCCTTATGGTAGGCAGAGATTGCGGACAGTTCAGGTGTTGCTAATGGAAATGAAGTCGGGGAGTGTTTGTGATGTGATGGGTGAGGAGCGTACCTTACACAGAACCTGCAGATGCTGGGATGAATTGCGAGAGAGTCACAAACAGGTAAAATCTGTATGACATATGCTGTCATCGTAAATTTTTAAGGTGGTATGGGCATGAAAAGATAAAACTGATTCACTGTACCTTTGTGAAGCCAGGAGGGGAGATGGAAGATCTCTCTTCCCTAGCCCTTCATGCTCTTCAAGAGTCTGTGAGAAAGCTATGCTTTTTGAGCCTTTATGTTGCTTTCAGAAAGAGGCCCCTAGATTTACAGGACCCTCAACCAAGGAACAAAACTAGTCACAATATAGCATTTATCACTCTTCCCAAATACTTGCCCTAGATACTTTTTGTTTTTGAATTTCCTCTTTATTTCAAGAAGCTCAGTCTTTGTACTGAATCTGGTCTGGAAATGTGTTTGTTCCCCCAGAAATGATGATGTCTGAGGGGTTGGAATGAAGCTTTGAGCTGATACTTATAAATAAAACTAGATCACAGTTAATTCATTCCACACTTTTTAACTGCCTCTAATACTTTCTCAAAAGCACTTTGCTCCAGTTTGACCTGAGTACTTCAAATATTATTTTATTCTTCTTAGCCAGAGGTCAGCATTTTTTTTCTATAAAGGCTTAGGTAGTAAATGTTTTTTGCTTTGTGGGCCAAAAATATTTGGTTTCTGTCACAACTACTCAACTGTGAAGTTTTAGTACAGGCAGCCATAGTAAGTGAATGGCCATGGCTTCATGCCAGTACAACTTTATTTACCAAAACAGGTGGGACAAACCATACAGAAATAAAAAGGATTAGTAGAGAATACTAAGAATAATGTGTTCCAGTAAATTAGATAACTTAGATGAAATGACTAATTCCCAGAAAGACACAGATTACTGAAAATTACTCAAGAAGAAATAGAAAATCTGAATAGGCCTATACAACAAGTTAAGACACTCAATTAGTAATGAAAAAAATACCCCCAAAGAAAAACTCTGACCCAAATGGCTTCACTGGTTAATTCTACCAAATATTCAAAGAAAAACTAGTACTAATCCTTCACAAACTTTTCCAAAACATTGAAGAGGAGGGAATACGTCTCAGTTCATTCTGTGAGGCCATTAGTAGCCAGATACCAAAAACAATCAAAGATATCACAAGAAAACTGCAGGCCACTATCTCCTCTGATTATAGATGTAAAAATCTTCAACAATATACTAGTGAACTGAATCCAGCAACATATAAAACGAATTGTATGTCATCACCAAGTGGGACTTATCTGGGAATACCAGGTAGGTTTAATATCCAAAAATCAATTAAAATAATGAACAGTATTAATAGAATAAAACACAAAAACCACTTGATCATCTCAGCAGAGACAGAAAAAGCATACGATAAAACCCAACACCTTTCATGATAAAAACGCTCAACAAAGTAGGAATAGAAAGGAACTTCCTTAACCTGATAAAGGGCATCTAAAGAAAAACACACAACTAGCATCATCCTTAATAGACAGAAAGTTTTCCCAAGATCAGAACAAGACAGATAACCACTTTTGCCACTTCTGTTCAACATCAGACTAGAGATCTAGTTAGAGCAATCAGAAAAAGAACAAGAGGCATCCTGATTTGAAAGGAAGAATTAAAACTATCTCTGTTTGCAGATGACATGATTTTATATATTGAAAATCTTAAGGTATCTAATAAAAAAAATCTAGAACTAACAAATAAGTACAAGGTTACAGAGTATAAGATCAGTATACAGAAATCAGTTGTGTTCCTACACACTTGCAATGAACAATTCAAAAATGAAATTTCATTCACAGTAGCATCAAAAAGAATAAAATATTTAGTAATAAATTTAACAAAAGAAGTATATAACTTATATCCTTGAAACTACAAAACACTGTTGAAAGTAATTAAGATCTAAATAAATGGGAAAACATCTCGTGTTCCTGGATCATAATAGTTAATATTTTTAAGATGTTAATACTCACCAGATTGATCTGCAAATTCACTGTAATCCCTATCAGAATACCAGCTAAGTTCTTTTTCGAAATTGATAAGCTGACCCTAAAATTCATATGGAATTGCAGGGAACTCAAAATAGCCAGAACAGTCTTGATGAAAACAACAAAATAAGAGTACTCATACTTCCCAGTTTCAGAGCTTGCTACAAACCTACAGTAATCAAGACAGTATGGTACCAAGATAGGAATAGACATATAGATCAATAAGGTAGAATTGAGAGTCCAGAAATAATACCCTTACATTTATGGTCAGTTGATTTTTTTGATAACGATGCCAGGACAATTCAACAGAGGAAGGAATAGTCTGTTCAACAAATGGTTTGGGGATACTGGATATCCATATATACAAAAGCGTGAAACTGAACCCCTACCTCTCATCATACTAAAAATTAACTCAAAATGGATCAGACCCAAATGTAAGAGCTGAAGCTGTAAAAGTCTTAGAAGATAACATAGGAGCAAATCTTAGTGACCTTGAGTTAAGCAGAACCTTTACAGATACAACATCAAAAGCATAAGCAACAAAAGAAAAATATATAAAAGCAAAATTAAAATCTTTTGTGCTATAAATGATACCATCAAGAAAGTGAAAAAATAACCTGCCATTTGGAGAAAATATATCAAGATCATATATCTGATAAGGGACTTGTATCCAGAATATATATATGAAGAATCTTTCAACTCAATAATAAAAAAGGCAAATAATCCAGTTTACAAATAGATAAATGATTTGAACAGATATTTCTCCAGAAAGCTATCTACATGGCCAATAACACATGAAAAGATGTTCAACATCATTAGTCATTGTGGAAATATAAATGTTTTTTAAAGATTTTTATTTATTTATTTGACAGAGAGAGCGCACAATCAGGGAGCGGCAAGCAGAGGGAGAGAAGCCAACTCCCCACTGAGTAAGGAGCCCAATGAGGGGCTCAATCCCAGGACCCTGGGATCATGACCTGAGCCTTAGGCAGACACTTAACCATCTGAGCCACCCAGGCGCCCCGTGGAAATATAAATTGAAAACACAATGTGAGAGGTGGCTGGCTGGCTCAGTCAGTAGAGCGTGCCACTCTTGATCTCAAGGTCATGAGTTCAAACCCCACGTTGGACATAGAGCTTACTTAAAAAACAAACAAAACAGAAAACCCCCCACAAAATGTGGTGTCACTTCACACCTACTAGGATGGCTATAATCAAAAAGATCACCAGTAACAAATGTTGCCAAGGATGTAGAGAAATTGGAACCCTCATACATTGCTGGTGGGAATGTAAAACACACAGCTATGATGGAAAATAGCAATTCCTCAAAAAGTTAAATGTGGAGTTACCATGTGACCTAGGAATTCCACTCCTAGTTATATACCCAAGAGAAATGTAAATCCACATCCACATAAAATATATGCAGGACATCAGCAGGACTGGTGAAGTAACGACCTTTGAAAATCTGCTCTTCCATAAAAGCAGTGCTGGCAGAAATTCTCAAAATCAGCTTTTTCAGAGTTCTGGAAATTAACCACAGGCTTACAAAAATCCAAAGAACTTTTATTTAAGAAAATTTGCTACATCTCAGAATAGCAAGCTTGGTGACATTTTAACTTGTGCTATTCCCATCCCCCCTGTACAGTGTTCTGATGGCCTTAAGAACCAACATCTCCACCAGTTGGTGAAATACAGCAACCTTACAGCTTCTAAAGGAAGCAAGAATGGTCCCCCAAAAGCACCTTTCCCAGATAAATGTCATTATATGACCTGTCTAGTAGTTTTTTGGAAATCTCCATTCATAGACCTTGTCTTTTATTTGACTTGACTCACTCTTGGTCAGTGCAAATGGCCTTATCTCCTGGGACACTTGTGATATACCATCAGCAGCAATTGTTTAATATCACAGCTGCCTGTGGGGATGTTAATAGTTGAGGCAAATAAGAAGGCAGCTAAAAAAAATTAAGAAAAGCTGTGGAATGAGATGTTCATAGGGGGCTTTCAAAAGTTTCAGCATGGGGTGCCTGGGTGGCTCAGTCGTTAAGCGTCTGCCTTCGGCTCAGGTCATGATCCCGGGGTCCTGGGATCGAGCCCCGCATCGGGCTCCCTGCTCGGCGGGAGGCCTGCTTCTCTCTCTCCCACTCCCCCTGCTTGTGTTCCTTCTCTCGCTTTGTCTCTCTCTGTCAAATAAATAAATAAAATCTTTAAAAAAAAAAAAAAAGTTTCAGCATATTCTTGGGAATCTAGAAGACCAGGTACATGCACAGAGCTGTGCATCTGTCCAAGAAAGAATTGACAAGGCCATAAGCCCTGTCTGATCTTGAGGCTCTGTACAAGCAGGATGTGAAGGCTGAAGGCCAATGTAGTATTGTAAACCGCCTGCCAGAGTATTGAAGTCATGTCTCAACACACATACACTCTCTCAGCAAAGACAGAGACTCAAGGCATTTAAGGAATCTCTTTCAAATTATTAACTGGCCACTAAGCTCAGTAGAGACCTCAGTGACTACATATGACAAAGAATACAGACTGCAGAATTAGTTCAGGAGATTTGTTAAACTACAATAAGCCCAGGAAGGGGAGGAGTATCTGATTTCCAGAGTTGTCACTTTATGTTATTTAAAATTTCTAGCTTTCAACAACAGCAAAAATGAAAGATGCGAAGAAACAAAGTATAGCCCATACTCAGAGGGGGAAAAAGTAGTCAGTAAAGTTTTGAGGAAGCCCAGACATTGGAGTTACTTTCAAAAAGATTGTAGTCAGCTATTTTAAATATTTTCAAAGAACTAATGGAAAGCATGCCCAAAAAACTAAAGGAAAGTATGAGAATATTGTCTTTCCACATAAACCATAACAATAAAGAACCAGGAGGTATTAAAAAAAAAAAAAAAAAACCTATGGGATGCCTGGCTGGCTCAGTTGGTAGAGCATACAACTCTTGGCCTCAGGGTTGTGAATTCAAGCCCCCTGTTGGGCACAGGGCCTACTTAAAAAAAAAAAAAACAACAAACTCATAGATTTGTGGAATGCAATCAAGTGGGCTAATACACATACTGGAAGTCCCACAAGAAGGAGAGAAAGGGGAAGAAAGAATATTTGAAGAAATAATGGCCCCAAACATAGCAAGTTTGATGAAAACCATTAATCTACATAACCAGGAACCTCAAAGAGATCCAATCTGCCCCACATTGGCAGAATATTAAAAAAAAAAAACCATAATCCAACTATATATGCTGTCTACTGGAGACACACTTTAAAGGTAGAGTGGGTTGAAAAAAGGATGGAAAAGATATACCATGCAAATTGTACCCAAAAGAGCCAGATTGGCTCTCTTAATATCAGATAAAATAGACTTTAGATAAAAATTGTTACTGGGGCACCTGGGTGGCTCGGTAAGTTAAGTGTCTGCCTTTGGCTCAGGTCATAATATCAGGGTCCTGGGATCAAGCCCCGCATCAGGCTCTCTACTCAGTAGCAAGTCTGCTTCTTCCTCTCCCTCTCCCTCTGTGATCTCTCTGGCTCTCACTCTCTCTCAAATAAATAAATAAAATCTTTAAAAAAAAGATAAAAATTGTTACTGAAAACTTACAATGTTCATAGCAATATTATATATTTTATTTTTTTTTAAGTTTTACTTTTTTTTTAGAGAGGGAGCAGGGAGGAGCAGAGGAAGAGAGAGAAAGTTAAGTAGGCTCCATGCCCAGTGCAGAGCCCAGTGCTGGGCTAGGTCTGGCAACCCTGAGATCATGACCTGAGCCGACATCAAGAGTTGGATGCTTAACTGACTGAGCCACCTAGGCACCCATTAAAGTTTGTTTTTTTTTTAAGATTTATTTATTTATATTAGAGTACTAGTGAGGGAGGTGCAGAAGGAGAGGGAGACAGTCTTAAGTAGTTCTGCACTGAGTGCGGACCCCAACAGAGAACTCGATCCCACAACCCTGAGATCATGATGTGAGCCAAAATTGAGAGTGGGACATGTAACTGAAACTGAGCCACCCAGGTGCACCCCCCCCTTAAGTTTTAATTTAAATTCCAGTTAGTTAACATACAGTGTAATATTAGTTTCAAGTGTACAGCATAGTGATTCAACACTTTCAGTACAACACCTGGTGCTCATCACAAGTGCACTCCTTAATTTAATTTGCATCACCTATTTAACCCATTTCCCCCACCCACCCACCCATCTCCCCTCTGGTAACCATCAGTTATAACATTATTTACTTTAGCCAAAGGGTGGAAACAATCCAAATGTCCACCAGCTGATAAATGCATAAATAAAATGTACATCCATACAGTTGAATATTTATTTGACAATAAAAATAAATGAAGTACAGTTGACCCTTGAACAACATGGGTTTCAACTGCATGGGTTTACTTATATACAAATTTTTTTCAGTAAATACAGCATAGTACTGTAAATATATTTTCTCAACATTTTCTTTTTTCTAGCTTTATTGTTAAGAATGCAGTGTATAATGTAACATACAAAATATGTGTTATTTGACTATATGTTATTGGTAAGGTTTCTGGTCAACAGTAAGCTATTAGTAGTTAAGTTTTTGCAGAATCAGAAGTTATACTGGATTTGATTGTGTCAGGGGTCCATGACCCTAACCCTCACATTGCTCAAGAGTCATCTCTACTGATATATGCTATATACCATGACCATGCTTAATCTTGGAAATATTAAGCTAAGTGAAACATGTCAGCACACACACAAAAAAACACATACTGTATGATTCCATTTTTATGAGACATTCAAAATCTACAGAGATAGAAAATGGATAAGTAGTTGCTTTGACTGGGGGTGGAGCGTGGGAGGTAGGAATGGGGATTGGCTGCTAATGAGGTTTCTGTTAAGGGATGAAAGTGTCTTGAAAGTACATTGTGGTGATGGTTGTACAATCCTATGAATAAACTAAAAAACATTGGATGGTATATTTCAAATGAGTGAATTATGTGGTAAGTGAAATATATCTCAATAAAGTTGTTAAAAATACCTTTAGGAATCATGGTCATTTATAAGGAAATCATCGTGTTTGAAAAATATTTTAAAAGAAAAGATTATAAATCACAGTGTTACTTATTTGTGCTTTACTGACAAAAATAAAAACCAACAAATAAAAAAATTCAAGCTAAAAACTGTTTTTACTCTCACTATACTTCTGACACCAAAGGTGTTGGCTTTTCTACACCAAACAGTTCTCTGATTCTCTGTGGACACCAACTGGATGTCCAAGAATTAGTGCAGACCCCACAAGTTAAGGGTTCAATCCCACAAGACTGCCCCCATGCCTTCAGATGCCAGTCTCAAGTCCCAGGCCACCGGCACCTCTGACCAACAAGCTATAAATCAGAGGTTCCCACAACCCCCTTATCCGGTTTGTTAATTTGCTAGAATGGCTCCTATAACCCAGGAAGGCACTTTACTTACTATTACTGGTTGATTAAAAAGAATACAGCTTAGGAACAGCCAAATGGAAGAGACGCATAAGGCAAGGCAGGGAGGAAAGGGGTATGCATGGAGGGGTATAGGCCCTCCACCCTCCCAGCACCTTGATGCTAGGAGTTCTCTGAACTCTGTAATTCAGGGGTTTCTATGTAGATTTTCATTGCCCATTGGTGATTAGCTCTGTCTCCAGCCCCCATTCCCTTTCCTAGAGGTCAGAATGTGGTGGGACTGAAAGTTCCAAACTGGAAGCTATCTAAGGCCCCCCATAAGCTTTTGTGTCATGGTGATGCACCTCTCACTCATATCACTTAGGAAATTTCAAGGGTTTTAGGAGTTCTGTGCCAGGAACAAGGGACAAAGACTGAATATATATTTCTTATTGTATCATACTATCAAACAAGTATTCAGCAATAACAACAAAAACCAATGGGCATAAGGATAGACATGTAGACCAATGGAATAGAACTGAGAGTCCAGGAATAAACCATACATCTGTGGCCAATTGATTTTTTTAAAGATTTTATTTATTTAGAGAGAAAGACAGCATGAGCAGGAGGGGCAGAGAGAGAGAAATAGAATCTCAAGCAGACACTATGCTGATGCGGAGCTCAATCCCAGGACCCTGAGATCATGACCTGAGCTAAAACTGAGAGTCAGACACTTAACCAACTGTGCCACCCAGGCGCCCCTGGCCAATTGAGTTTTAATAATTATGGCAGGACCAATCAATGGGGAAAGACTGTTCTTTTCAACAAATGGTGCTGGCACACCAGGATATTCAAATGCAGAAGAATGGATTCCTACCTTGTACCATATATAAAAATTAACTCAGGGCTCCTGGGTGACTCAGTTGGTTGAGCGTCCAACTCTTGATTTTGGCTCAGGTCATGATCTCTGGGTCATGAGATTGAGCTGGGCCTGGAGCCTGCTTAAGATTCTCTCTCTCTCTCTCTCTCTCTGCCCATCCTCCAGCTCTCAGTCTCTCTCTCAAAATAAATAAATCCTTAAAAATTAACTCAAAATGGATCAAAGACGTAAAAGTATAAGAGGAAAAATTGTAAAACCTTTAGAAGAAGACGTGAGGAATATTCATGACTTTGTATTTGGCTATGGATTTTTAGATATAATACCCAAAGCATGAGCAACTAAAGAAAAAATAGGTAGATTGGACTTTTTAAAATTAAAAACATTTGTGAATCAAAAGACATGGTCAAGAAAGTGAAGACAAGACTTACAGAATGGAAGTGTTTGTAAATCACGTATCTGAGAAGAGTCTAGTATCTAGAGTATATAGAGAACACTTATAACAACAAAAAGATGGCCCAATTAGAAAATGGGCAAAAGGCTTGAACAGACATTTATCCAGAGATATACAAATAGCCAACAAGCACATGAAAAGGTGTTCAACATCATTAGTCACTGGGGAATTGCAAATCAAAACCACAATGAGGTACCACCCATTGAGATGGTTGTAATTTTTTTTAATGGGAAATAATGAGTATTGGCAAGGGGGCAGAGTTATTGGAATCCTTGTATGTCAGTGGGAATGTAAAATGGTTCAGCTCCTGTGGAAAACAGATTGATGATTCCTCAAAAAAAAATTAACATAAAGTTACCATTTGACCTAGCAATTCCACCTCTAGCCGTCTATCCAAGAAAAATTATGAAAATACACCCATACAAAAACTTGTGCACAAATATTCATAGCAGCATTATTTGTAATAGCTAAAAGATGAAAACAACCCAAATGTTCACCACTGAATGAATGGATAAACAAAATGTGATTTATACATAAAATGGAATATCACTCAGCCTTAAAAAAGAATGAAGTACTGAAACAGGCTACAACATGATAAACCTGGAAAACCTCACTGAGTGAAACAAGTCAGACACAAAAGGCCACATGTTTTGATTCCATTTATATGAAATATTTAGGTAAATCTGTAGAGACAAAGACTGGTGGTTGCCAGGGGCTGGGGGGCAGGGAGATGGGGACTAACTTTTAATAGGCACAGGGATTTTTTTAGATGATGAAAATGTTTTGAAACTACACAGAGGTGATAGACGCACAACATTGTGAATATTCTAAATGCCACTGAATTGAATCCTTTAAAATGGGTAGTTTTAGGTTATGTGAATGTCATCTCAACAAAAAGGAGATAGGAGAACATGGAGGGTGGATTTTGGCCCACAGGCCAGAGTTTGCAACCTCCTGTCTAAGCGTTTGCAAATGTTTCCTGTCTAAGGGTTTGCAAATGTTTCCGCTTAGAAACAGCTTTTCCTTTTCACCTTGTGACCTACTCCAGCTTACCTGTCACCAGGAAACCTTTCCTGGCCCACCAGACTGAGTGAGCTGAGTCACAGCATCTTACTCTATCCTGGGCCATAACACTTAGCACCCTCTATTGCTTCCTTGCCAGAAACCCTTATCATGTATCCTTAAGGGTCTGGGTCACATTCACTTTCCTTATCCTTAGTCCCTTGCATGGTGCCTGGCACAGAAGGAAGCATTTTTGCATTGAGTCTTTGTCAGCTACAGTCCTCAATATGCCCTTTCCCAAAGCACACAATACTCAGCACCCCTGCGAGGTGGACTTTACCAGGCAAGAGCCTTAAAGCTCAGAAGCAGATCCCTGGCCCAAGGCTACACATGTAGCCTCTGGGTGGGTCCATGAGGACAGGCAGTGCGGGAGTCCAGGTCTCAGTCTTGATCTCAGGTGTCCTCTATGCTCCACCTCTTCTTGGCTTTAGTCTTCTCTAGCATTGGGACTCAAAGGTACTCTCTCTGTATTGTCTCCAGTCTTCCCATCCTCACCTGGGAGGGAGTGTCTTGTCCTGTCCTTACTCTTATTTAAAAATTTTCTTGTTCATTCTTCTGTTAGAGTGCACACATTTGTCTACCAGTTGCTTCCCTATTTCTCCCTCCTTCCAGCCCTTGGCAACCACTGGTCTACTCTTGTCTCTCTGGATTTCCCTATTCTGGATATTTCATATGTGACCTCTGTGAATGGCTTCTTTCACTTCACATGTTTTCAAGGTTCATCCGTGTTGTAGCATGAATTGGTGCTTTGCATAGTACTTCAACATAAGTCTCTGCAGTAGAAAAGTACAAAGGACAGTTTCCTTAAAAAGAAAAATATTGAAGCCTTTGTTTCCCTTTTTAAGGAGTGGGGGTAGGTGGCAGATACACTGAGGATCTGAATTTACCCACAGAGACTGCATCGGGGCTCATTCGGCTGGGGTGGCAATTTGATTGTTAAATTCTAGGAGCTTGAGCTGTGATGCTGTCATGTCTCATTTAGTTGTAAACGTCTCTTTACTTAGCTTTTTGAGCATTTGACATTGGATACAAATATATTGAAATTCTTTGCTAGAAAATGTAAGTTCTAAGTTTGATAAAAGATAATAGCCTTATTGGGGTTTATTAAATATAATTTTTGCTATTTATAAATTTCAGAAATCCCAATTATCAAAATTAGCCCATAATCTCTTCCTCCTGATTAAACTACTCTTTTAACACTTTAGAGTTTTTCTTCCCAAGACTTACTTTATATGAATACTTATATGTATGCATAGAATGTATGTATATATAGATTTACATATACAAACATTGAATGTACACTTACACATATACACAGACATACGTATAAACGCATACCTATGTGTATACACACATTTTACATTTAACAGTTTGGGACCATCTATCTTACTGTTTTGTAGTCTTATTTTTTCCCCTGGTGTTTGCAGCCATCTTTCCACATCAAATTTAGAGTTATATCGTGTCGTTAATATCTAATAGGCTTGTTTTTTATTAGAGAAACTATATCAGCGTATGAAACTTTCATTTTAGAAACATTTATTTTAACAATTTATATCCTCTCTTTTCTCTCTTTCATTGCAAAATGTCTTGTCTTAGCAAAACCGTGTAGTTGGGGCAATGCAGCTCTACTCTGTGGACAGGAAGGTTTCACAACCCATAGAAGGCCATGCTGCTGCTTTTGCAGAGTTCAAGAGTGAGGGGAATACCAAGCCTGCCACTCTTTTCTGCTTTGCTGTACGTAGTCCCACAGGGGGCAAGGTAAGCTCTCCACTTTGTCTTCTCCCTCAGAAAAGTGTCCTGAGTCAGTGTTAGGAGTCTGTACAAGTGTAAATTGGTAGCTACTTAGCCAACATTTCAAAACCAGTTTATAATTGGGAGTGGGCAACGACCTGCAGGTGCTTCATGTAAATGAAGGCTCTTAACAGTATTTAGAACAACTCACCTATTGTCATGTTGGTGGTTTCACTGCCAGTCTTTGTAAAATCAGTAACGTGAGGTCAGCTACCAATTAATTGGTCCCTTTGCCCTAAAAATCCTGGTTGAGAGGCTGTTGAGCATGGGCTAGGCACACATGGTTTCTGCTTTCACACAGCAGTCTCATGGAGGCAACAGCTGTGAAAGAACCAGTGCATGCTATCCTAACCTAAGGCGTGAGTCCTATGTGGTTCTGGCCAGGTGGTGGGGTTGGGGTGGGACCCCAGGGGAGCTGCAGAGAGGAGGCCATGCTCTGGGAGCAGGTTGAGTTTTATTAGGCTCGAGCACATGGCTAGCATCTGTTTGGCAGGGCTGCGATGGGCAGAGACGTGAGGTATAAGAGTTCAGGATGTTGGGGAGACCTGCGGTTCCAGGGTTGCATCACTCACCTGAAGAGTGGCCTCAAAACATGGTCCTTATCTTAGTATACTCTTGTCAGAAATACTTCATGAAATCATTATTTTGAGTTGGTCACTAGCCCTGAAGTGTTCCCCAAAGAAGAACACTAAATCAGTATGTGGTCCCAAACTTCCTCATCTTAAATATTCTTAATTGGATACTTTGGTCTCCTGTGTAATATACATCATGCCCTCCTTAGTTGAGAACCAGTAGAAAAATAAGAGTCAGGCAAAAATATCAGCCTGCACAAAGAGCTTGCTCTACCCTATCACTTTAGACTGAGGCTTTCCGCCTTGTCACAGACAGAGCTGGGCAGCCACAGGCATCCTTGCAAGGGCAGAACCTGTCCCACCGAGCTCCCTGTGAAGAAGAGCACATCAGAACAAGCCCCCTGTAAGACAGGTGTGCCCACTTATCTCCTGGACTCAGCCGTGAGGCAGGCAGGTCCCCTCAGGGCAGAGCTGTGGCTAGGAATGGTCTTCCATGGCGGGGACCCCCACAGCAGCCTTCCCAAGAGCCGCCTCGTTTTGTGGTTGAATCTCACTTCCCCTACCACAGTGGCAGGTGTGTCCCTTCAGTAGTTTTCTCAGCCTGTGCACCTTGCAATCCAGCCCAGCTGCACTTATGGGAATGGCTCGGTAGTCTCCTCATGTAGATCTGAGTTTTGTCTGGACTCCAGTTCCTTGTTCCTTTCTCACAGGCAAGTACTGCTTGTCCATAGTTGCGCCCTTCTCCCACCACCTCCCAAAGAAGCCTGGCTTCCTTACCCATGCCCCCACTTCTGTTGACAATGCCAACATCCTTCCCAACTCCAAAGCAAGAAACCGCGGCTCTTGAGCTCCATTCTGTTCTGTTGCCACTGTCCGTCCTCTAGCAAGTCTCCCATCTTTGGCAGATGAGGCCCTTGTTATTCATATTTGGGTTAGAGAATAGTCATTTATTAGATCCTCAGACCCACCCCACCCCTCAAAAAGAATTTTCCCGAACTACCATTTCTCTTAAAGTGCCTGTATGCTAGGAGTTTTAGTCTCCCTGCATCTTAACTTGCAGTGGCCCCTGCTCACTTGTTACATCAGCCCTCCCCTTCTAGCCCATCTCTCTGCTTACCTCAAGCCTCTTTGGTGTTTCCCCCTCCTCTCTGCCAGGCCAGATCCAAACTATTGTCTAAGTGTACAGTCGTCAGTTTCTTCTGCTGGACACCCCCCCTCCAACCCTTGTTTTGTGTCTCTGATTCACCCCTACTTGTGATTTTTTCCAGACTTGTTTTAGCTTTGGTACATTTTCATTGGATGAGAGGAACTTGAAGGTGTTCTGATAAAAGCAGGGATGGAGGCCCTTATCCACTCTCATTCTTCCTGATTCTCCAAAGATTCTTATGTACCTCACCCCCCCAAGCATAACCTTGAGAAACTCTCAGGCCTTTGGCACAATCTACTGTCTTGTGAGTTTGGCATTCAGTTACAAGATCTTGTCTGCTAACAGATTTGTGTTAGCCTGAGCCATGTCCAGGAGAGCCCCCTGTTTCATGGGCTTCTACACTAAAGCCCAGAGTGGGGAGAAGTGACTCGGCCAACATGCTGGAACTAAATATTGCTCAGGTTTCTGGTGTTGGTTTTTCCTGTGTCCTTGATGGTGGGCAGCAGGTTAGTGAATAGCATGAGCACTCCAACCAAGAGACTATCTTGTTTTGTTTGAATGTAAGTTTTATCATTAGCCCTACAAAGCATGGGCTGTGGCTCTGCTTACCACTGGGCATTGGTTAGCATCAGTCTGCCACCAATATGTTTACTTGGATTGACTTATATCTCTTCTCTAGTTGCACATAATTGAAGTCGGACAGCCTGCAGCAGGAAACCAGCCTTTTGTAAAGAAAGCTGTGGATGTGTTTTTTCCTCCAGAGGCTCAGACAGATTTCCCAGTGGCTATGCAGGTATGAATGTGCTGCCCACTACATGAGTTAGAACAAATATGGACCTGGCGGGGGGAGGGGAACAGCAGGTAGCAGGTTCCTGTGCTTCAGAAGATGCCTGAATAGATAGAACATGGAGAAGAAAACGTTGATGCTCATATTCTAGCTCATGGTATCTTAACATTCTCTGGAAAGGAGCATTCTTTTATACAAACAGGTACTTTGTCCAACTCACATACCAAAGTCCCAGGCCTTCTCCTTTTTATTATAAAAGAGAAGATAGTAGTACAGAAATATAAAGAAGAAAACAGTCTCTGTAGCTGAACCAATTAGACGTAAAATACATCAAAGATCTCACTACTTGTCATATTTAAAAAGTTAGGTACACTTTCTGAACAAAATTGGGATCATATTATATTTGTAAGATCATAAATCTACTCTCCCTTTTTGCTCTTTTGCTCAGTACATCATAGGCATTTGGTATGACATAAGGTATGACATTCTTTTTTAATATTTTGAGAAGTAAACATTTATTTTTAGGGATGTACCATAGTTGTAGGATGGCTTAGCTATTTGCTTTTTTCTGTTCTCAAATATCTGACAATACTTGATGATTTCTTTTCTAATTTTTTTTAAATGGTAATTTTTTAAGCTTGATTTCTAGAAATAGGTATGTGATCAAATGCATTTTTTTCCACAAAGTGAAATTGGCCTTTTTTCTGTCTTAGAGAAATACATGTTGCCCATAAATGTCCAATGGTATCAATAAACATAACAATAGAATTAAATAGCAACTGAAATCCTACCCCACTGATAATTGTGACTGCCCCTTTGGAAGTATCTTCGTATGCATGCATTTATGAAGATATATACAAATAGAGTCTTTTCTTTTAAGATTTTATTTATTTGTCAGAGAGAGAGCGAGAACAAGCAGGGGGAACAACAGGCAGAGGGAGAAGCAGGCTCCCCACTGAGCAAGGAGCCTGATGCAGGACTCGATTCCAGGACCCTGGAACCATGATCTGAGCAAAGGCAGACACTTAACCAACTGAGCCACTCAGGCGTCCCTACAAATAGTCTTATGAAATGGCTTGGCACTGGCCTTCAGCTTTATGACCTTCTCTGTGTCGTAGACCGTCCCATACCAATTAAATGTATATAATATTTTAATGTCTGTATCATCTGTTCTGTGGATATCTCTAACTCATTTAGACAATCCCCCATTGGGTATTTATGTTATAGTAAACATTTCTAGGAGCATTTTTGTCCAATGCTCAGTCCAAGGATAAACTACAAGTGAAACTACTGGGTTAGGGGCATGTGCATGACCACCCTGGACTGTGTCCAGTGATGTTCATGCCCCTCCTGTGATTATTGTCAAGATGGGATGGGTCCACTCATACACATCTTGTTAATTGCCTCTTCCTGATCTTGGCATTTTTTTTCTCTTGGGGTCTTTATCTTGTAAGAACTCTGTGTAGTTTTCAGATACTAATTGCCTGGCGTGTTTCAAATAAATACTTTTCCCTAGTCATAGCAAAAGTTTATTTGTGGTGTGTTCCACCTTGTGGAAGATTTGCATTTTTGTGTGGCTTTAGTATCGTGTTTTGAAAAGAATTCTATACCCTAAGGTGATAAAAATATTCACCCATATTTCTTTTACTTCATTTTATTTACTTTTTATGTAAAAATCTTTGACCCATCTGGAATTTACTTTGATCTAAAGAATAAGATGAAGAGCCAGTTCTTTTTTTTTTAAGATTTTATTATTTATTTATTTTTTTTTTTTAAAGATTTTATTTATTGAGAGAGAGAATGAGAGGCACAGAGCACGAGAGGGAAGAGGGTCAGAGGGAGAACAGACTCCCTGCTTAGCAGGGAGCCCGATGTGGGACTCGATCCCAGGACTCCAGGATCATGACCTGAGCCGAAGGCAGTTGCTTAACCAACTGAGCCACCCAGGCGCCCCTATTTATTTATTTATTTGACAGAAGAGGGAGCGGCAGGCAGAGGGAGAGGGAGAAGCAGACTCCCCGCAGAGCAGGGGGAGCCCGATGTGGGACTCGATCCCAGGACCCTGGGATCATGACCTGAACTGAAAGCAGATGCTTAACCGACTGAGCCACTGAGGCGCCCAAAGAGCCAGTTCTTTACACTCATCCCGCATCCCCATATAGCTAGCCGGTTATATCAGCATTTTATACTGGTTAAAGTCTGTTTTCCACTGATATGAAATATCTACTCATTCATGTTAAATTCTTATATATGTTTGATTCTATTTCAGGGTTCTCAGTTAAATTCTGTTTGTTTCTGTTTCTTCCTATGCTGGTACTCACTTTTTTTTTTTAAGATTTTATTCATTTATTTGAGAGAGAGAAAGTGAGAGAGAGCACACAAGAGGGGGGAGGGTCAGAGGGAGAAGCAGACTCCCCGCTGAGCAGGGAGCCCGCTGGGGACTCTGGGATCATGACCTAAGCCAAAGGCAGCCGCTTAACCAACTGAGCCACCCAGGTGCCCCTATTTTTTACTACCATATTTTTAAAATTACTACAGGTTTGGCTCAGTTGGAAGAGTATGTGACTCTTGATCTTGGGGTTCTGAGTTCGAGTCCCACTTGGGGTGTAGAGATTACTTAAATAAATAAACTTGTTAAAAAATATCTATATTACTATAGGTTTTACAATTTTTTTAAGTTTATCCAGAACTTTCTCCTTATTTTATGAGGTCACTGCTTTTTCTAAAGGGATTTGGTAAGGAAGTGGGGGAGAGGATAGTTAGACCTGAAAGACAAATGGAATAGCCTTATTTATTGGACCTTTATTTGAGAGGAGTCAGGGAAAATATTGGCTTTAAAACTAGTTCTGGGGGGGGCGGAGCAAGATGGCAGAGGAGTAGGAGACCTAGATTTCGTCTGGTCTCAGGAATTCAGCTGAATAGGGATCAAACCATTCTGAACACCTACGAACTCAACAGGAGATCGAACAGGAGAGTAGCAACAACTCTCTGAACAGAGAAGCGACCACTTACTGGAAGGTAGGACATGCGGAGAAGTGAATCCGGAGAAGTGAATTCGGGAGGATAAACGGCGGGGGAGGGGACCTCCGTCGGCCGCTTCTGCAAAGTGATAGAGCCGCAGAGCACAAAATCGGAACTTTTAGAAGTCGGCTGCGCGGAGGGACGTCGCTGCAGTAGCTAAGCGGGGGGCGGAATCCTCCCGGGACAGTGTGGTCTCAGGACCCTCGGGGTCACAGAAAGACCGGGGGTGCCTGAGTGCGGCAGAGCTCCCAGGTATTGGAGCGGGGAAGCCGGCTGCAGAGACGGGGCCGAGGTATGGGCTCTGAGCTCGGGGTTGCCATAAACTGTGATCCGCGGCCCAGTCGGGCCACTTCTCCTCCCAACAAGCGGCAGAGCCAGGGAGACTCCCCTTCCTCCCCCGGGAGGAGCGGCACCGAAGCGCACCGCAGGGATCTGCTGGGTTTGGAGACTCCACATGGGGTCGGGTGCCAGAGATAGAAATGCTGGGTCACAGGCCGGGTGAGCACAGAGTACGGCCGGAGACCAGGGAGACGGGAGTGACTCCTTTTCTCTGGGGGCGCACTGAGGAGCAGGTCCCCGAGTTCTCAGCCCCTCCGGGTGGAGATTGGGAGGCCACCATTTTCGCCCTGGTCCTCTAGAGCTGTACTGAGAGCTTGCAGGGAACAAAAGCTCCTGAGAGCAAACCTGAGCAGCTTGCTTAGCCCGGACCGACAAGGGCGGGACAATTCCGCCTCCGGCAAAGACATTTGGAAACCAGGGCAACAGGCCCCTCCCCCAGAAGATCAGCACGAACAGCCAGCAAGCCAAGACCAAGTTTACCGATCAAGGAGAACGGAAGAACTCCAGTGCTAGGGGAATACTGCACATAGAATTCATGGCTTTTTTTTACCATGATTCATTAGTTCATCAAAGTTAATTTTTTAACTGTTTTTTTTTTAATTTTTCTTTTTCCCTTTTTCAACCAACATCTTATCAATCCCTTTTTAAAAAAAAAACATTTTTTATTTTTCATTTTTAGAGTCATATTTTATCCCTTCATAGTAGTTACCCTTATTTTTGGCATATATATATAAGTTGTTCTCTCTTTAAAATTTTGAGATACAGTTTCTTCTAACAGCTCAAAATATACCCTAAATCACTAGTGTATGGCTTTGTTCTAGTCTCCTGTCTGATCACATTCTCTCCCTTTTTTCTTTTTCTTTTTTTTAAATCTTCTTTCTTTTTTCAAACAACTTATCTTATCAATTCCTTTTATAAAATCTTTCATAATTTTCATCTTTACAGTCATCTTCCATCCCTTCATTGTATCAACCCTTATTTTGTACATATATGTCTTTCTTCCTTTAAAATTCTAGGAGGCACTTTTTTCTAACAGACCAAAATACGCCCAAAATCTAGTGTGTGGCACTGATCTATGCACTAGCTTGCTCGTATTTGATCATATTCTGCTTTTTTTGTATTGTTCTGTTTTTGTTTTTATCTTTTTTTTCTCTTTTTTCTTTCTTTCCCTTTCTTTTCCCCTGGTTTCAGGTCTTTTCTGATTTGTATAGAGTATATTTGCTGGGGACGTTGTTAACCTCTTAGCATTTTGTTCTCTCATTCATCCATTCTCATCTGGACAAAATGACAAGACGAAAGAAATCACCTCAGCAAAAAGAACAAGAGGTAGTACCGTCAGCCAGGGACCTACTCAATACGGACATTAGTACGATGTTGGACCTAGAGTTCAGAATCATGACTTTAAAGATACGAGCTGGGCTTGAAAAAAGTGTGGAAGTTATTAGAGAAACCCTTTCTGGAGAAATAAAAGAACTAAAATCTAACCAAGTCGAAATCAAAAAGGCTATTGATGAGGTGCAATCAAAAATGGGGGCACTCACTGCGAGGATAAATGAGGCAGAAGAGAGAATCAGCGATATAGAAGACCAAATGATGGAAAATAAAGAGGCTGAGAAAAAGAGAGAGAAACAGCTACAGGATCACGAGGGCAGAATTCGAGAGATAAGTGATACGATAAGACGAAACAACATTAGAATAATTGGGATCCCAGAAGAAGAAGAAAGACAGAGAGGGGCAGAAGGCATATTGGAGCAAATAATAGTAGAGAACTTCCCTAATGTGAGGAAGGAAACAGGCATCAAAATCCAGGACGCACAGAGAACCCCTCTCAAAATCAATAATAATAGGTCAACACCCCGACATCTAATAGTAAAACTTACGAGTCTCAGAGACAAAGAGAAAATCCTGAAAGCAGCTCGGGAGAAGAGATATGTAACCTACAATGGTAGAAATATTAGACTGGCAACAGACCTATCCACAGAGACCTGGCAGGCCAGAAAGGACTGGCATGATATCTTCAGAGCACTAAACGAGAAAAATATGCAGCCAAGAATACTATATCCAGCTAGGCTGTCATTGAAAATAGAAGGAGAGATAAAAAGCTTCCAGGACAAACAAAAACGAAAGGAATTTGGAAACACGAAACCAGCCCTCCAAGAAATATTGAAAGGGGTCCTCTAAGCAAAGAGAGAGCCTAAAAGCAGCATAGATCAGAAAGGAACACAGACAATATACAGTAACAGTCACCTTACGGGCAGTACAATGGCACTAACTTCATACCTTTCAATAGTTACCCTGAATGTAAATGGGCTAAATGCCCCAATCAAAAGACACAGGCTATCAGATTGGATTAAAAAACAAGACCCATCGATATGCTGTCTGCAAGAGATTCATTTTAGACCCAAAGACACCCCCAGATTGAAAGTGAGGGGGTGGAAAACCATTCACCATGCTAATGGACACCAAAAGAAAGCTGGGGTGGCAATCCTTATATCAGACAAATTAGATTTTAAAACAAAGACTGTAATAAGAGATGAGGAAGGACACTATATCCTACTTAAAGGGTCTATCCAACAAGAAGATATAACAATTGTAAATATCTATGCCCTGAACGTGGAAGCAGCCAATTATATAAGGCAATTAATAACAAAAGCGAAGAAACACATTGACAACAATACAATAATAGTGGGGGACTTTAACACCCCCGTGACTGAAATGGACAGATCATCTAAGCAAAAGATCAACAAGCAAATAAAAACTTTAAATGACACACTGGACCAAATGGACTTCACAAACATATTCAGAACATTCCATCCCAAAGCAACAGAATACACATTCTTCTCTAGTGCCCATGGAACCTTCTCCAGAATTGATCACATCCTAGGTCACAAATCAGGTCTCAACCGGTACCAAAAGATTGGGATCATTCCCTGCATATTTTCAGACCACAATGCCTTGAAACTAGAACTCAACCACAAGAGGAAAGTCGGAAAGAACTCAAATACATGGAGGCTAAAGAGCATCCTACTAAAGAATGAATGGATCAACCAGGAAATTAAAGAAGAATTTAAAAAATTCATGGAAACCAATGAAAATGAAAACACAACTGTTCAAAATCTTTGGGATACAGCAAAGGCAGTCCTGAGAGGAAAGTATATAGCAATACAAGCCTTTCTCAAGAAACAAGAAAGGTCTCAAATACACAACCTAACCCTACACCTAAAGGAGCTGGAGAAAGAAGAGCAAATAAAGCCTAAACCCAGCAGGAGAAGAGAAATCATAAAGCTCAGAGCAGAAATCAATGAACTAGAAACCAAAAGAACAGTAGAACAGATCAACGAAACTAGGAGCTGGTTCTTTGAAGAATTAACAAGATTGATAAACTCCTGGCCAGACTTATCAAAAAGAAAAGAGAAAGGACCCACATCAACAAAATCATGAATGAAAGAGGAGAGATCACAACCAACACCAAAGACATACAAAGAATTCTAAGAACATATTATGAGCAACTCTGTGCCAGCAAATTAGATAACCTGGAAGAAATGGGTGCATTTCTAGAGATGAATCAACTACCAAAATTGAGCCAGGAAGAAATAGAAAACCTGAACAGACCTATAGCTACTAAGGAAATTGAAACAGTCATCAAAAATCTCCCAACAAACAAAAGCCCAGGGCCAGATGGCTTCCCCGGGGAATTCTATCAGACATTCAAGGAAGAATTAATACCTATTCTCCTGAAACTGTTCCAAAATATAGAAATGGAAGGAAAACTTCCAAACTCATTTTATGAGGCCAGCATTACCTTGATCCCAAAACCAGACAAAGACCCCATCAAAAAGGAGAATTACAGACCAATATCCTTGATGAACATGGTTGCAAAAATTCTCACCAAAATACTAGCCAATAGGGTCCAACAGTACATTAAAAGAATTATTCACCACGACCAAGTGGAATTTATCCCTGGGCTGCAAGGCTGGTTCAACATCCGCAAATCAATCCACGTGATACAATACATTAACAAAAGAAAGAACAAGAATCATATGATCCTCTCAAAAGATGCAGAAAAAGCATTTGACAAAGTACAGCATCCTTTCATGATCAAAACTCTTCAGAGTATAGGGATAGAGGGTACATAATATCATAAAAGCCATCTATGAAAAACCTACAGTGAATATCATTCTCAGTGGGGAAAAGCTGAGAGCTTTTCCCCTAAGGTCAGGAACACGGCAGGGATGTCCACTCTCACCACTGCTATTCAACATAGTATTAGAAGTCCTAGCCACAGCAATCAGACAACAAAAAGAAATCAAAGGCATCCGAATCGGCAAAGAGGAAGTCAAACTCTCACTCTTTGCAGATGATATGATACTGTATGTGGAAAACCCAAAAGACTCCACCCCAAAACTGCTAGAACTCATACAGGAATTCAGTAAAGTGGCAGGATATAAAATCAATGCACAGAAATCAGTGGCATTCCTGTACACCAACAACAAGATAGAAGAGAGACAAATCAAGGAGTCGATCCCATTTATAATTGCATCCAAAACCATAAGATACCTAGGAATAAATTTAACCAAAGAGGCAAAGGATCTGTACTCAGAAAACTCTAAAATACTCATGAAAGAAATTGAAGAAGACACAAAGAAATGGAAAAACGTTCCACGCTCATGGATTGGAAGAACCAACATTGTGAAGACGTCAATGCTACCTAGAGCAATCTACGCATTCAGTGCAATCCCCATCAAAATACCATCCACTTTTTTCAAAGAAATGGAACAAATAATCCTAAAATTTGTATGGAACCAGAAGAGACCCCGAATAGGCAGAGGAATATTGAAAAAGAAAAGCAAAGCTGGCGGCATCACAATTCCGGACTTCCAGCTCTATTACAAAGCTGTCATCATCAAGACAGTATGGTACTGGCACAAAAACAGACACAGAGATCTATGGAACAGAATCGAGAGCCCAGAAATGGACCCTCAACTCTATGGTCAACTTATCTTTGGCAAAGCAGGAAAGAATGTCCAATGGAAAAAAGACAGTCTCTTCAACAAATGGTGTTGGGAAAATTGGACAGCCACATGCAGAAGAATGAAACTGGACCATTTCCTTACACCACACACAAAAATAGACTCCAAATCGTTGAAAGACCTAAACGTGAGACAAGAGTCCATCAAAATCCTAAAGGAGAACACAGGTAGCAACCTCTTCGACCTCAGCCGCAGCAACTTCTTCCTAGAAACATCGCCAAAGGGAAGGGAAGCAAGGGCAAAAATGAACTATTGGGATTTCATCAAGATAAAAAGCTTTTGCACAGCAAAAGAAACAGTCCACAAAACCAAAAGACAACCGACAGAATGGGAGAAAATATTTGCAAGTGACATATCAGATAAAGGGCTAGTATCCAAAATCTATAAAGAACTTATCCAAGTCAACACCCAAAGAACAAATAATCCAATCAAGAAATGGGCAGAACACATGAACAGACATTTCTCCGAAGAAGACATCCAAATGGCCAACAGACACATGAAAAAGTGCTCTACATCGCTCAGCATCAGGGAAATCCAAATCAAAACCTCCATGAGATACCACCTCACACCAGTCAGAATGGCTAAAATTAACAAGTCAGGAAACGACAGATGTTGGCGGGGATGCGGAGAAAGGGAAACCCTCCTACACTGTTGATGGGAATGCAAGTTGGTGCAACCACTCTGGAAAACAGTATGGAGGTTCCTGAAACAATTGAAAATAGAGCTACCATACGATCCAGCAATTGCACTACTGGGTATTTACCCCAAAGATACAAAGGTAGGGATCCGAAGTGGTTCGTGCACCCCAATGTTTATAGCAGCAATGTCCACAATAGCCAAACTGTGGAAAGAGCCAAGATGTCCATCAACTGATGAATGGATAAAGAATAAGTGGTATATATACACAATGGAATATTATGCAGCCATGAAAAGGAATGAGATCTTGTCATTTGCAACGACGTGGATGGAACTGGAGGGTGTTATGCTGAGTGAAATAAGTCAATCAGAGAAAGACATGTATCATATGACCTCACTGATGTGAGGAATTCTTAATCTCAGGAAACAAACTGAGTGTTGCTGGAGTGGTGGGGGGTGGGAGGGATGGGGTGGCTGCCTGATAGACATTAGGGAGGGTATGTGCTATGGTGAACGCTGTGAATTGTGCAAGACAGTTGAATCACAGATCTGTACTTCTGAAACAAATAATGCAACATATGTTAAGAAAAAAGAAAAGAAGATAGCAGGAGGGGAAAAATGAAGGGGAGTAAGTCAGAGGGGGAGATGAACCATGAGAGACGATGGACTCTGAAAAACAAACTGAGGGTTCTAGAGGGGAGGAGGGTAGGGGGATGGGTTAGCCTGGTGATGGGTATTAAAGAGGGCATATTCTCCATTGAGCACTGGGTGTTATGCACAAACAATGAATCATGGAACACTACAGCAAAAACTAATGATGTAATATATGATGATTAACATAACAATAAAAAAAACTAGTTCTCAAGTGGGTATGACTGGAATCAACTTGGGATCCATGTGTCAGCAGCACACTGCTCCCACCAGTGATAAACGATCTGTTGGGCTAAGGAACTCAAGGTCCTCTTTCATCATTTGTGAGCTCTTTTGTCCTATTTGGCTTCTCCTTTTTACCTGTTGTTCTCTGTTTTTCTATAGATTGGAGCTAAACATGGTGTTATTTACTTGATCACAAAGTATGGCTATCTTCATCTGTATGACCTAGAGTCTGGTGTGTGCATCTACATGAACCGTATTAGTGCCGACACGATCTTTGTCACTGCTCCACATGAACCTACTTCTGGAATTATCGGTGTCAACAAAAAGGGACAGGTATGGAACTTTGAGGGTTCATCTCCCACCTTTTCCATTCACTGGGGACTGGAGCTTAACTTTTCCTCCTTCTTCAGGAAAGTGGTCAAATATAATTAGCTCCTGTTATTCAGCTTACACCCATGTCTCCCTTCTGCTTCCTACCATTACTTTTCCTCTCAGCACCATGCTTAACATAGGATCGATTTTGAGAAGAGTACCTCCCTTCCTGCCCGAAGCTTCTACCAGTGGAGTGGTGGTTCTGATACACACCACTAACAACATGTTCAGGCCGGGCACAGGTTGATTGGGAAGGGTTGAAAAGCAGGTACTGTGCTACCTAAATTACCTTACTAAAGTCAAAAAGACAGTAAAAGAAGGAAATCTGTGCTTTAAAGAACATTGAGACGAAAACCTGTCAGTTTCCCCCACCCAAATAGGCCATTTTGGCAGAGTCATCTTGAATGCATCACTGGTCAGTGTGCATGCAACTTGGTATTTTTCTCACTTGACCGTGCTGTAGCTCAACCATGATATTCTGCTGTGTTTCCATTAGGTGTTTGGCTCCTGTACATCCTGTCACTGTTAGAGCCATTGTTCTGGGCATACGCAGGATGAGCCTTAGAACTTTGCTGATACTGCAGTGCCTGCGAGCAGGATGTTGGCAGTATGTGTATACGGAGCACTTTTCTAGGTTAGGCCAGTCTCACTTGTTGGGTCTTTATAGGTGCTGTCCATTTGTATCGAGGAAGATAACATTGTGAATTACGCAACCAGTGTGCTTCAGAATCCAGACCTTGGTCTGCGTTTGGCCATTCGTAGCAACCTGGCTGGGGCGGAGGAGTTATTTGTGAGAAAATTCAGTACCCTCTTTGCACAGGGGAGCTATGCTGAAGCCGCCAAAGTAGCAGCATCTGCACCAAAGGTAACGGCCCTCAAATGCTGTGCGCCAATCTGAGAGTGAAATAAATTATAAAAGCATTCCACTACTGATGTTGGAGTATCTTAACTGTTTTGTTAGTTGTATTAGCTTTAAAATTTTGCGCTAGTGGCATGACAACAATGAGACAAATCAATGAAAAGCATGATTCTGCTGCAACAACATTTTTTTAAAAAAAATTCTCTTTCAGTTCTTATCTATGTGCATACATATTTCACACCCAGCTTCTTAGCATAGAAAATGCAGAGCTATATTATACATCAAGTGGTTGTACTGTGCTTTATTTAGTCACATTCTACTCTTGACCTTCTCCACTCATCTGGAGTATAACAGTACTGCTTAGGGCATTTTTTTTTTTATTTCATTAGGATAAATTGTCCTGGGGCCTAGTTCTGCTTCTGAGCAGATAAAGGGTTTTGAGTTGCTTCTCCTTGAAAGGGATTTTTCTGTCTTTCAAGTGATGTTTATGAGCAAACCATTTCTAACCATTTCTAGTCTTCACCCAGGACTTTGAGTATTTTGAATTAGAATGTGATGGTGGTAGAACTTCACTACTGCAAGGCTGATTTAGAAGCCTAATTCTCACCCTTGCTAGAAGTCACCTGTGGGACTGAGACCCACTGTTTTTGTGGTCTTTTTTTTTTAAGATTTTATTTATTTATTTGTCAGAGAGAGAGATAGCACAAGCAGGGGGAGCGGCAGGCAGAGGGAGAAGCAGGCTCCTCACTGAGCAAGGAGCCCGATGTGGGACTCGATCCCAGGACCCTGGGATCATGACCTGAGCCAAAGGCAGACGCTCAACCAACTGAGCCACCCAGGCCCCCCTGTTTGTGGTTTTTGCTGAAGGTGGAAGCCATTGCCTTGGTAGAGGACTTTCTGTCCTTGACAATTAATTCAGTGTGGAATTTCATTGGCAGATTTTTTTTTAAGATTTTATTTATTTATTTATTTGAGAAAGAGAAACAGCGAGAGAGAGCATGAGCAGGGAGGAGAGGGAGAAGCAGGTTCCCTGCAAGTAGGGAGCCCGACAGCGGGGCTCGATCCCAGGACCTTGAGATCATGACCTGAGCCGAAGGCAGATGCTTAACAGACTGAGCCACCCAGGCGCCCCAGATTTTTTTTTTTAATACAGGCCAGTTAAGTAAAGGAACAGCTTGTGATTATAACATAACAACCTACATTTCTATTTGTCATCAGGGAGTCCTACGTACCAGTGACACAGTTCGGAAGTTCCAGAGTATTCCTGCCCAGCCTGGGCAGGCCTCTCCTTTGCTCCAGTACTTTGGAATCCTGCTTGACCAGGGTCAGCTCAATAAACTTGAATCCTTAGAACTTTGCCGTCCAGTGCTTCAGCAGGGACGCAAACAACTCTTAGAAAAGTGGCTGAAAGAAGATAAGGTACAAACACTTATGAAATCACAACCCTCAGCACAATTTGAAAATGAGGTCACAGGCTCTTCTGATCCTAATCTTGCCCTGTCTCTTTGGCACACCACAGCTGGAGTGTTCAGAAGAACTTGGAGATTTGGTCAAAACTGCAGACCCTACACTCGCCCTGAGTGTGTATCTTCGGGCGAATGTGCCGAGCAAAGTTATCCAGTGTTTTGCAGAAACAGGCCAATTCCAAAAAATTGTCCTCTATGCCAAGAAGGTAATGCATGCCTAACCATTAGCATTTCACAGATAATTAATTTGTGGTGGGTGGTTGCTGATTCTGAAGTTTATAAAATACCCTTCCTCCTATGGAAGTGCTCTAGTGTGAGTTGTCGGTGTTGCTGTTAGCATCTGTCATTCAGTGATAATGATCCTATTTTATTCTCTTCAGTTTTTTAATTTTCCTGTCTTAGGTTCACAGTCCTTCCGGTTCCCTTCCAATTGGGGATTTTCCTATAATTTTTTAAAAGATTTTATTTATTTGAGAGAGAGAGCAGAGCAGGAGGGAGGGTCAGAGGGAGAAGCAGACTCTCCACTGAGCAGGGAGACCAAAGTGGGGCCAATCCTGGAACCCTGGGATCATGACCTGAGCCGAAGGCAGACGCTTAACCGACTGAGCTACCCGGGTACCACTTCTGTAATTGTGTCTTGTTCTTTTTCTCCCTTCTCCCCCACAGCACCAGCTATGTGTTAAACCCATGTTTCAGCGAGCTTCCACTGCAGCTTGTCCCCAAAGTTCACTGGCCTGTGTGCTCGGTGTTGGTCAGAGCTGGCTCACTGGTTGTGTGGTCTTTGTGGTCCAGGCTGTTTGTGTAGTTGGTTGCATCTCCACATCCATGGCATCATCACATTGAAGTAGATGTTGTGTTTGGCATAGGCCCAGCATGTACACATGCTAATATTGCTCCTCATTTCTTTGTAAACACAAGTTCAGAACAAAGGATGGGAGCTTTTTTTTTTTCTTAATCACTCAGAGTGTTTCATTTCTTTTTCTTTTTTTTAAGATTTTATTTATTAGAGAGAGAATGAGAGAGAGAGAGAGAGCACATGAGAAGGGGGAGGGTCAGAGGGAGAAGCAGACTCCCTGCTGAGCAGGGAGCCCGATGCGGGACTCCATTCCGGGACTCCAGGATCATGACCTGAGCCGAAGGCAGTCGCTCAACCAACTGAGCCACCCAGGCGCCCCTCATTTATTTTTCTGATGGGTATTCCCTTGCCTCTAGGTTGGCTATGTCCCAGACTGGATCTTTTTGCTGAGGAGTGTGATGAGGATCAGTCCAGACCAGGGCCTGCAGTTTTCTCAAATGCTAGTGCGAGAGGAAGAGCCATTGGCCAACATTGACCAGGTAAGCATCAGTTGGTTGTTTGGGACAGCTTTCTGTGGCTTGTAGAACTGTCAAGAAGATTCTCTTTTGTTTTTCTCTTACCAGTGTCTTGATTCTTCTGTCTGCTATTAATATTCCAGTTTTGAAAAAATCTGATGTACCAGGGGAGCTTGTCTTGTAGTCTTTTATTGTTTGAATACCTGTCATTTACTTTTGTTTTGAAGTATTTTAGAGGATTCATGTGTCAAGTTGTGAGGATCTTATTTCTTTGTGTGGTGGTTGGTGGTGGGGAGTGGAGGATGTCATTTGAGAATGGTAGCCCCACCCTACCCCCACCTCATTATCCTCTGTTGACTGAGGCCACCTGAAGTCTGCCTGCATACCTGGTTATGGTGAGTGCTTTCGAGTCTGTAGACTTTCATCTTTTGGGTGTTTGACTAACCTGGAGTTAGGTGAACGTGAGACTATTATTTTAGCATAACGTAGTTAGTGTTTAGATATAAACACATGTCTAGTTACTTTCAGTAAACTGTGTACAAAGGGCTCTGGGTAACAGAGATATGTAACAAAGCCTGAAGCAAGGCAAAACCAACAACCTGTATAGCTATAAGTGCAGTCATACTGGGTTTATACATCGTGGAATTTGCAGGGATTTTGGAGATCATGATTAAGGGGTTTAAGCCAAATTTACATAGATATCAAGGGGAAGGAAAACTCCAGATTACGTCTAGATTATATTTCATATTTCTAAAGTATTTTTTAATTTATTTGAGAGAGAGTGAGAGAGCGAACACACGCAGTGGGAGCGGCAGGCAGAGGGAGGGAGAAGCAGACTCCCCACTGAGCAGGGAGCTTGATGCAGGACTCAATCCCAGGACCCTGGGATCATGACCCGAGCTGAAGGCAGATGCTTCACTGACTGAGCCACCCAGGCGCCCTCTAAAGTGTTTTTTATATAAACTTTTTTCTTGTACTTTAAACATGGAAACAGTTACACAATTAGTAAGTTCATTACCTCTATTTCACTTCCTATTAAGGCTTATTCTTTAATATCTATTTAACTCTAATGATTGTTATCAAGTCAATGTTTGCATTTTCTTAACTGTGCCTAAATAATGAGAGTATAAGGGCTAGACACCAGGTGTTGATGGCCTCTAGGATCTGATTTAAGTAATGGATTGTTAGGATTGCTTTAATCACTTCAGAGGATTTTGGGGATTCACACTGATAAAAGTACTTCCTTTGATCTACTTGAGTAAAATGCCCTGTTGGTGAGTATGACATCAGTGATATAATTTCACAAAATTACCTAATAAATAATGACCATGAGTTACTTGAATTTTGATAATAAAAGAAAATGCAGGGGCGCCTTAACTGGTTTACTCAGAAGACTCTTGATCTCAGGGTCGTGAGTTTGAGCCCCATGATGGATGTAGAGATTACTAAAAGAAATAAAAACATTTTAAAAATGCAAAGGAAGGAACTAATTATTGAATTTCTAAATGAGATTCAGTTTCAGAAACTATTTGAATAGGAAAATAAAACCCATCTCCTTTAGGTAAAAATGTGGCTTGCTATCTGTTTCAGATTGTAGATGTTTTCATGGAAAACAGTTTAATTCAGCAGTGTACTTCCTTCTTGTTGGATGCCTTGAAAAATAATCGCCCAGCTGAGGGGCACCTCCAGACTCGCCTATTGGAGATGAACCTGATTCATGCACCCCAGGCAAGTGCCATTTCTAGGCTGAAAAAAAGGGGACAAAGGACCTGTTCGTTTCTGTGTGGGACTTGCACAACCTAAATACAGTGCCTTTGGGCTGGGATGTGCTTGTGCCTCAGTGGACATTCTCTAGGACCTTCCTGCAAGAGTTTTCCAGAATCCTTGGTGCAAAACTTTCATAGAAACAATTACAACTGGGGCATCTTTTCTTCTCTTTTCTGTTCTTCTCTGTCTTCTTTTCTTCGCTGTGGTAAAGTATACATAACAAAATTTACTATTTTAACCATTTTTAAGTGCACATTTAAATGGCATTAAGTACATTCACATTATTGTGCAACTGTTACCACTATATATTTCCAGAACTTTTTATCATCACAAACAGAAAATCTTGTACCCATTAAGCGATAACTCCCCATTCCCTCCCCCAGCCCTTGGTAACCCCCTATTCTACTTATCTTTTCTATGAATTTGCCTATTCTAGATACTTCATATAAGTAGATTCATATGATATTTGTCCTTTTGTTTGGCTTGTTTCATTTAACATGTTCTTTTCAGGATTCATCCATGTCGTAGCATGGATTAGAATTTCATTCCCTTTTATGTCTGAATAATATTCCGTTGTATGTATATGCCACATTTTGTTTATCCGTTTATTTGTTGTTGGACATTGGGTTGCCTTTCACCTTGTAGCTGTTGCAAATAGTGCTGCTGTGAATACTGGTGTGCAGGTATCAGTTTGAATTCCTATTTTCAGCTCTTTGGGGCATACACCAGAAGTGGAGTTGCCGGATCATATAGTAATTCTGTATGTAACTTATTGAGGTACCACCATACTGTATTCCAAGCATTTACACCATTTTATATTCCTACCACAATATATGAGGATTCCAATTTCTTCATATGTTTGCCAACACTTGTTATTTTCTGTGTGTGTTTTAAAAAAAAATAATGGCTATCCTAAATGGGTGTGAAGTGGTAGCTCATTATGGTGGGGCATTTTTTGAACTGAAATTTGGGGGGGTGGGGATGTTAAATCACACGTATATGCTTTTTTTTTTATTAATTTTTGGATATGTATGCAGGAAAGGAGTTTGGAGAAATTTACATCAAGCTGTTAACCACAGTTGTCTGAGTGGACAGGATCATAGTTCACTTTGTTCTTTACTTATTTGTCTTCCAGTTTCTTTTTCTTTATAATCGTGCATTGTTTTGTGATTAGGAAACACTATGTTAATTATATTGTTCTGTGTTTTCAGGTTATTCCAATCCACAAGTTAGCTCTCTTGTGTGGGCCATATCCCACCTCTAGGAAACAAAAGTACTATTAATTTGCTGTTTGGTGTTCTGTTGAACTCTTATGACTTGGTGATTATATATGATAGCTTTTAATATATGAGCTTTGAAACAGAAACTAAACACCACTCAGGAACTGAGCAGATAGACCGTAAGAAGAGCCTAATCCCAAAAGGGGGGCAGCCTGGATGGGTGCACAGCTGGGTACAACACCCAGAACATTGGGCAGTCTTCTCTGGATGTCAGAGGCTGGATGATATTTTCTTTTTTGGCTCATCTGTGTTTTCTGAGTTCTTTAAATGACACCATTTCTATAATAAGGAAACTTAAAAAAAAAAAGAGGATAGTAAAGTTCTGAAGAAAACAGAGGGTGGGGAGCATCAGATAAGTTCCAGATATTACAAAACTGTGTTCTCAGCACTTGTTTTGGATTGTTTCCTCTCTAGGAAGCCCAGAGTGTGCATTACCCTGGAGCAGCATGATGTTAGACTAAGTCTGTGGTCACTGTATACTTGATTGGTGCTCCATATCCCAGAACAAATGGAAAAGAGTGTGCTGGGTAACACCCAGGAGCATGTCTCATCAAGACTCACTAGTAGTTACTGAGAGTCAGATCACTTAACAAGGCAGCAAGGTTGCTAGTTGACTCACTCATTCTTAGTCCAGAGGTTGCTTATTTAAAGATGATGTTAATCCTCATCAGAATTCTTTCCAGGAGTGTTAGTTGTTCTTCAAACATAATGGCCCCCCCCAACACACACACACACACACACACACACACACACACATAAATTCTGCCTTTAACCAAATTGAGCAGCTTAGTGAATGCCAGTAGGATTTGTTACTTCCAGGTCTAATTGTAACTGTTGTTAGTCCAAGGATTGAGCTCATTAAAGGTGGCCTTCCTAGACTCCTGCCCTCACATTGACCTTGACTTGCCATAGAAAACCGTACAAGTATGATGGCTGAAAGCCAGAGCAGTAGCCTGGCCTGATCCCAGTAACATGCTTTAGGGCAGAGCCTCAGCCTTTTATACATACCCAACTCTGCACCCTAGGAGGACAGAGCCTTGTTCAAAGAGCCTCAGCTGACTTAGAAGGTTGGCTAGGGCTCTGCTTGGAGGTGGGCAAGGACCTGGACCTGGTAAAATCCCTCTCTCCTGTGAGTACTTTCTGGAGCTGTGCCTTGGGGGGCATTGTTTGAGCAGCTACTCTTAAAAAGTTATTGCCACCATTCAGGCTTTCTTTCTGACCTCACCATTTCGTAGGTTGCAGATGCCATTCTTGGAAATCAGATGTTTACTCATTATGATCGGGCCCACATTGCCCAGCTCTGTGAAAAGGCGGGGCTCCTGCAGCGTGCACTGGAGCACTACACTGACCTCTACGACATCAAGAGGGCTGTGGTCCACACTCACCTTCTCAATCCCGAGGTATGGTGCACCCTTCGGGCACTCCTGTTGTGGATGGCACCCACCTGTTATTAGGGTCACATGTTCCCAAAATTTCCCTATGTTCGTGTTTGTGGGACTGTAGTATGTCTTCCCTGTGCGTGAGCCTCGTCACTGCTATACACAGTTCTCATTCAGCCCACTCACAAGCTCCACTTGCTCACCCATGCAACTGGGCTCGCATTACCTCTTTCTTTCCATTGTCTACCTTTGATTAGCCCAAAAGAGAGAACCTGTTAACATTGACAGCTCTAGCAAGGTTGTCTAAAACCATTAGCAGAAGCTAATTGGTATTGCATTCTATTTACAGAATGTGTTTTTGTATCAACTGTGGAGTATTGCAGGGTCTGTGACAGCTTGATGAATAGTTGAGGTTAGTGTCTCATCTGAAGTTATCTCCTGGCTTCCACTTTTTACCACAAGGAATAGTTGCTTTTCAGTCCTTTCAAGGGAAGATTCTTTATATTTTTCACACTCAGTGGGAAAAATTGACCCAGTTATGTTGCCGGTGTTGGCAGCATCTAGGATGGTACTTAGGTGTGGACAAACTCTTCCTTGCTTCCCAGTGGCTCGTCAGCTTCTTTGGCTCCTTGTCAGTGGAGGATTCTTTGGCGTGTCTTCATGCTCTGCTGTCTGCCAGCATCAGACAGAACCTTCAGCTGTGTGTGCAGGTGGCCTCCAAGTACCACGAGCAGCTGGGCACACAGTCCCTGGTGGAGCTCTTTGAATCCTTCAAGAGTTACGAAGGTAAATTTCACAGCCTCTAGCCAACTGCACCTCCTCCTCGGGTGTCGGTGTCTGCCTGCCCAACCTCAGATTCTTCCTTCAGGCCAGGCCGATGTGTTGGTCAATGGCAGAAGATTTCTGCTGTCTGGTGTGTGTTACCCAGCTTAGGTAGCTTTTTTGGCATTTGCAAAGGAAGCAATTGGTTGGTGTTGGAGTGGGGATGCTTAGAATCCCCCTTGTGTCCCTGGAGCCTCTGTGGAACTGAGCATCTTTGTGTCACACACTCTGCTGAGTGTTCACTAGAAAATCTGGGCCAGTAACGCTGGAGCGCCTGGCCCTGAGGGGGCAGCCCCTTTGGCTTCCTCTGAGTAAGAGCCCCATGGAGGCTCAGTGGTGTGTGGTTGTTGGGCTGGCAGACCTGACTGTGGTTGGCTTCCTCTGCCCTCCTGTGGGCATTAACATTGAGAATGTGCTGGTGGGGGGATGGCTTTCCCAGGTGAGGGTCTGCTGGGGACTGGCTGGGGCAGGGATAGAAACTGAGCATTTGTCCAACAAGGTATTAAGCCACTGTCCTGGGCCTAGTGAGGCTGGGATGTTGGAAGAGTGAAGGCAAGACCTGCCTTCAGGGAACTGCCCCTCTTGTCAGAAGACGCCATTGCGGGAAAGGCTGCAGCAGCAATTAGGTTACATGGGTGGGGAGATGGCAGTAGAGTAGGGTTGATGGGAGCTGTCTGCCTCCTTCAGGGTTCTGGTTCCTTCCCCCAGATTACAGCTGAAGACCTCCTCAGGGAATTTGGTTTTCTCTGGAGCATCCTGTCCTGTTCTTGTCACCAGTACCTCCTGGCTGGCTCCTGTGAGAGTCAGGAGGTGGTCAGCCTCTGATGAATAACGGTGCTCTGTGACTCACCTTGCACCCCAGTCTGCAGTGGCTCCATGTGTGCCAGCAGCTCAATGTCAGGGAGCAGACTCTGGAGGCTCCCACTGAAAGCCTCTGCTTTCCTCTCTTCCTGGTTTGTCTTTTTAGAGTAGTAGTCACACAGCCCTCTTAGGTTACCTCAGTTTAAATTATTCTTGAAGATGACCATCTAGGGTGTGCCTGGGCCTCCTAGAAGGATTCCACATACATACACACGGAGAATTTCACATCAGAACATCTCAGGTATACCTCCCAAATTCCATGGAAATCTGACTAGCTATTTGGGGGAGATGCCAAGGCAGAACTTCACATAGATTTTGTAAGTTGTGAGTGGACTCTGTGAGCTGGGAGAGTGGGGCATTGTTGTAGGCTGGGCCATCAAGGGCAGGTGGACTACGATTGTGAAAAAGGCAGGTAGATATATTATGAGGGCATAAGATGGAACAATCTCTCTTTGTAGGCCTCTTCTACTTCTTGGGCTCAATTGTAAACTTCAGCCAAGATCCAGACGTGCACTTGAAATACATTCAGGCTGCCTGTAAGACGGGGCAGATCAAGGAGGTGGAGAGGATATGCCGGGAGAGTAATTGCTACAACCCAGAGCGGGTGAAGAACTTCCTGAAGGTAAGGAGGTCCAGGTGTCGCCTCCTTCCTTGAGCAAACTATCAGGCAGCTGCCTAAGACTTAGAAAGCTGACTTTTTCTCCATCAATGTTCCCTGGGTCCTTAGTGCAGAGCTTTGCTTTGTGGCCCGAAGCTCTTGGAGGAGGCCCCTGCTCATTTTACAACCCTTGAGGCTGTGCTCTTTAATTATCTGATGTGTGAGTAGAGGGAGTTAGTTTATTGCTGCATTATGTTTCAACAACATCCCAACTCTGCCCCTGTTAATTAGGTTAGGAAAGTCTATAGAAGCAAATAAGCTACTCAGTGCTAGGGGCATAAAAAGCAAGAAGTGTCTTTCTTCCTCATGCACACGCGGGGGTGGATGTGGAGCTAAGTCGGGTGGCTTTCTTTCGCACCCTCTTTCAAGGACCAGGCTGGTGGCTGCTTTGCCATCTTCAGCATACCACCTTGAATGTTGCCTTCCCGGTTAACTGGAAGGAGGAAAGAAAGTTCAAAAGAGCCAGCACTGGTGGTTTTTATGGGTGAGGCTGCAGGTGGCATGTGGCATTTTGATTCCCATTCCATTAGAGGAAACTAGGTCACATGGCCACACCAGAACTGCACGGGTGCAGGGCACCTGAAAAGCGTCATGTAGGTATGGCCAAATGAGGGGAGGCATTATTGTGGTGGACTGTAGAGTGGGGCGCAGCCCCCTGCACTAATGGCTGATGTTCCATGGAGTATGGTTCCTTGTCTGGAAAGGCAGCCCTTATTGGCAGGTGTTCTCGAAAGTAGCCTACACTCTGCTGCTGGGTCTGGGTTACATCTATACATAATGAGCTGCTTGTCTTAACCCAGAAGATACTTGCTTTTGGACCAATTTGCAATGTTATTCCCAGATCTAGCAGAGTTCTTTTCTTCTTTAACCAAATAGTATTACCTTTCTGTTACTTGTTTCCCAAGGCAAACACTATATCCCCAAAAGCAGATACCTTGAAACAATAGCATGTCTAGAACAAAGTCTCATCCTGAGTCTCCTTGGGGCCACTCCCTACGGAAGCAATGCCATCTCTATGCTGATTCATGGTCCATGTAGTCTGGCTCTGTGGGGTCTTCACTGCCTGCCTTGTTTCCGTGCTTTCCCAATACACAGGAGGCCAAGCTCACAGACCAGCTTCCCCTCATCATCGTGTGTGATCGGTTTGACTTTGTCCATGACCTCGTCCTGTATTTGTACCGCAACAACCTGCAGAAGTACATCGAGATCTATGTTCAGAAGGTACTACTGGGACCATCACTACCAGCTCCCAGGTGACACCCGGCTGCCTTTGTGCCTCGGTTGGTGGTAATAGCCTACACCTGAGAGACTGCCTTTGACCCCTGAATGTGTCTGAGACTGGTGGTATCATAGCTTGGGCTGCCACAGCAGAATACCACATACTGCAGTAGACATTTTCTAGAGGCTGGAAGTCCAAGATCAAGGTGCTGACCCCACCACCTTGGGTTGGTTGTTTCTGAGGCCACTCTCCTTGGCTTCCAGATGGCCACCTTCTTGCTGTACCTTTATATGGCCTTTTCTCTGATTAGGGCCCCACCATTATGACCTCAGTGAACCATAATTATGTCCTTCAAGGCCCATCTTCAAATACAGTCACATTAGGGGTTGGAGCTTCAAATACACATTCTGTCCACCACAGGAGCCCTTTCAGACAGCCACACTGTCCAGGCCTGGATGGGGGACTTATAGCAGTGACCTGTGCCTGTAGCACTAAAGTCACCCACCACCTTGACCATTCTAGGTCAACCCTAGCCGGATCCCTGCTGTGGTTGGAGGGCTGCTTGATGTGGATTGTTCTGAGGAAGTAATTAAAAACTTAATCATGGTGGTGAGAGGACAGTTCTCTACTGATGAGCTGGTGGCTGAAGTAGAAAAAAGAAACAGGTAAGGGGTCCTAGCTTGGTATCTTCTCTTGCCCCTGGGTTCTAGTGTTTGTTGCTAAGTCTATGACTAATTCCCCAAGATCCCTTTTCGGTCAGCCTCTAGGTCCCAGGACTAACTGTCTCCATGGTTGGTCTTTCATGCAACAAATCTTAGATCTAGTAGTGAGTTGTTTGCTATTGGTACTATAGATCTTTGGGAAAAACTTAACAATTGAAATCTGTTTGGAATTCAAGTCTGTTTTGGTCCCTAAAACAACCTGAGGTTAATGAAGTGAGATTTTTGTTTGTTTCTAGAAGCAACCTTCAGCGTTCAGGGTCTGTCCTGGAGGTTTCAGATGTTAGTTTTGAGACTTTTACAGTGCTCTTCCTTCTTTCAAAGGCTAAAGCTGCTGCTTCCCTGGCTGGAGTCCCGGACTCATGAAGGCTGTGAAGAGCCTGCCACTCACAATGCACTTGCCAAGATCTACATCGACAGCAACAATAGCCCCGAGCGCTTCCTGAGAGAGAACGCTTACTATGACAGCCGCGTGGTGGGCCGCTACTGTGAGAAGCGGGACCCGCATCTGGCCTGTGTCGCCTATGAGCGGGGGCATTGTGACCTTGAGCTCATCAAGGTGGGCAGCAAATACACCTGGCTGCCAGCTGTTGCGCTGGCTTCATCAGTGGGGGCTCATGAGGACTTCCTCTGAGCCCCACAATTGCAGATCGTGTGCTACATTTCCATAAACTTGATTTCCTTGTAATTCAGATGCCTTGTTTCCTACCTGCTTATGCCCTGTTTGTATATATTGTACCTGTAAACCTGGCTGGCCCAAGTCTGACCTGTCAGCCTTCTGCTTACAGTCCTCTAGCCTTGAGGGCAAAATTGAACCCCTTGGCCTGACTCAGGAGGTTTTCTGTCAACCACAACCCTGTCCTCACCGGCCTGACTGCCTCCCCTCTTGCCTCTCCACCCTGAATGCTTCCGTCCTATGTGTGCTTGCACTTCCTGCTCTTCTTCTTAGGCAGCTTCTTACATGTGCCCTCTACCAACTCTTCCCAACCACAGAGCTCTTACTGGCCCCTTCTTGGAACATCCCCCTCAGGTCTGCTTACCTCTACCCTGGCTTGGATCTACATGTTTTATTACTTAAGTAGCAAATAGTTTGATACTTAACCTTGTGACCTAAAACTCCAGAAATCTCATGTGGATGCACCTGATGTTTGTTTGACTGTAAGATCTATAGGCAGTTGGTCTGTTTGCCCTGGGCACCTCAGAGTGTCTGGACAACATGGTAGAAACTCAGCAACCGGGGAAGGAATCTGTTAGGGTGTCAAGCATACAGAGCCAAAGCTCAAGAGCAGTGCACCAGTTTCTCATCCTACTTTAGCTTTGGACACTAACCATGCATGTGACAGGCCAGGTCTGCATAGCACGTCGCCTTGCAGTCTCTAGGGAGCCAGTTTGTGTGAAGTTGGGACTTTAGTTAGTCTGATACCATAAGCCACCTTTTGGCTGAATTTACTACCTTTTTATTAAAGCTCAGTTCAGTGACCGCTCAGGGATCTTTGCACCCATCTGTCCTACCAGGTGATGTATGATAGATACCACCTTTTAGTGAGGCAGAATTGAGACAAGAAAAAAAGTGCTCGTTAAGATCTGCTGTGTCAGAAGGAGAAGCTGCAGTGATATTTTGGGGCAGGCCAGACCAAGCCTGCTCCTGGCCTCGTGCCATGCACACGTGAGCAGCCCATGGACACACATGCAGCATTTAGTCTTGTGCCTGGCATCTGGTACCCAGCCAGTCTGATTCCCACTAGGCCTTAACAAGTGCCTCACACGTTGGAAGGTTCCAGTCGACAGTTGGTTTCTTGGAGATGTACTAGAACACAGAAAAGGATCTCAAGTTCAGTCCGTGAAAGCATATTTTAAAGTTTATAGGCCTTGAAATGTTGTAGCATATATGCTGTTTTATACCAGTCCTGGGCTATTCTGATAACACTTTAGAGATGGTGACTATTTAAATTTAAATTATTTAAATTAGCTAAAATTAAAAAATTAGTTCCTCCTTCATATACCACATTCCATAGCACATGTCTAGAACATTTTCATTGTCTCAGAAAGTTCTGCTGGGTAGCCCCACTTTAGAGAGCAAGAGTTGGGTTGATGTGGAGAGGAGCTGCCACACCCATACCCATTCTGAGTTGTTATAAACTGAGAAACTTGTATTTTGAGGTAATTTATCACTCTGAGAAGAGCATTGTCACCCCTTTGGGATGCTGCTCATCCCGTGTCAAAGTACTATTCTTGGCTTGGGCTCTGACTGAACCAAACAAGTGTCGGGGACAGAGGGAACTGACTGGGGTGGGTCCCCCGAGTAGTGTCCATTGATTGGCTGTGTTATACACACTAGTGTACTCATTTCAGGTTTGCAACGAGAATTCTCTGTTTAAAAGTGAGGCCCGCTACCTGGTGCAGAGAAAAGATCCAGAGCTCTGGGCTCACGTCCTTGAGGAGACCAACCCAACCAGGAGACAGTTGATCGACCAGGTACAGAATGGAAATGGGAGTATGTGTATGCGGGCCTTTTGCCCTCTCATCATCTTGTGGCCAGAGTGACTAGTTGAATTGTTGTGTTTAACACATCTTCAGCACATGACCAGACTATCGTGTGAATCTTCCCTGGAGTTGTTTATTGGTTAAAGGCACAGAGTTGGCCCTGATCTCCAAAGCGGGGATGTGCTGCCCCAATAAAAGGAATATCTGATGGCATGCCTGCATGCTGGACTCTTAGTATTTTTTTCAGCGCAGCCCCCAGTGATACAAGGTAAGTGGCTCTCAAGGTTGTCTCAGCTGGACTTGGCTTTGGTGAGGAACCCCTTGCACCCTTGTGACTATCCAGTGCCTCCTCAGAGCTGGGGGCATGGTACCGAGGCCAGGGTTCCTCCTATGTGCAGCCTGGCAGATGGGTGTTGACCTCAGCCACTTGGTGGGCTTCCTGTAGATTTAGGCAGCCCAGATGGTGCTTCACCATACCCATTGTCCCCTAGGCTTCTGGGCACACTGTTTGGGGATGGGCTGAGATCAAGGTGGGAACAGGACCCTGGTTCAACAAGTGGCCTTCAGCCCTGAGCAGATCAACTAAAATGGCCCCCCAACTCCTTTGTTACCAACCACTAGGCGCACTTGTTGGATTTCACTTTTATCTCTTCTGAATTTCACCTTCTTGTTTTCTGTCCACTGTTCCTCATTTCTGTGCCATTATCTGTTTCGTAATAAACTTTATTCTGGAACACTTTTAGATGGCTAGAAGCCTGTGTTATTTTGGATCTCATTATATCAGCTTTGGAGTTACCCATCTCTAAGATTGATCCAGACCTCACGAAGACATTGAGCAGCAAAGGGCCTGGGACAGAGTAGGTTTAGATTCCACTAGAGATCTATCTCCAAATTTGGAGAAAACAGATATTTCTCCACGTGTGGTCCAGCTGCCTGGCACAGCTTGTAGGTTGTGTTACATTGGCACCGGGATGAGTAGCTTTAATGCTGCACTGAGCCGAAGCCAGCGGGTGCCTCTTGGTCTTCCTGTATCTATGTGAAGCTGCTGATCCTGTCATTATGTCTGTTGGGACTGAATATTCATAGCCACCTCCTGGGGGGCATTTACCTACCGTGCCCCTCTAATTAGAGGGACTGAATGACGGCAGCAGACTGCTTTTAGGTCTGGAGGAGAAGCTCATTATGGAAAGTTTACTTAGAGGAAGCAGCTTCCTGAGGTAACCTTAGATTAGGCATCCTGTTGACTCAAATAGATGGTGGAAATTTATTTTTTGCCCTTACAATAACACACTTTAAATGTGTATTTAAAGTGCTCTAAGGTTTTCAAGAATGGACAGATGTCGTGATGGCAGGAAATATACCTCCTACTCTGGATGGAGTCTGTGTGCTGTCACAGTTCTCCTTTCCCTTAAGTACACCCTTTTTGTTACTTATCTCCTGTGATAGCCCCTTTCCTCAAACTCCTTTGCATAGCTGTTAGGATTATTATAAACTCCTCAGAAAAACTTTTGTATCTTATGGTGCCATTGAGTATACAGTGGCCACTTGCAAGGTGGACTGGGCTGACTTTGATTCTAGTTCCATTGCAGCCCCTCCTGTTTGTAGGGTCAAAGTTCATGGCCAGAGATATGTATTATCTGTGTCATACCTCCTCCTAGCTATCTGTTCTTTCTCATTAATGCGTTGCTATTGCCCACCCTTGATGAAGCTTGGCAAAACTGATAGACCCTGAAGTCACCAAAGGCCCCTGGCACAAAGTGCAAAGAGAACAATGCTGACCTTCTAGCCTGCTGTTACCTGGGAAGTGTACTCTGGAAAAATGTCTTTTCCCCCACTTGTGAGTTTTCTTGTAGGTGAGACACCTGTAATTGGATGAGGGGTTGTGTGGCCAGTTTTTTGTCAGTATTTCCCTTGGCATGGTTCTGAGGGCTGTGGAGCTCAGAGTGTACTCAACTGCATGCCTGGAAGTGAGCTGGGCCAGAGCAGTTGTGGTACTCTAGGCTAGCAAGAGCTTCATTAGAGAAATGGAGGCCATATTTGCTATGAACAAACAAAGATGAAAACAAACATGCATTTCAGATGCCTGTTTAAGTACACTGTGTTATTGGCTTTGGAGTAAATTTACAGTATGGTTATTGGGGCAGAGATGAGTCTGCAGCCCTTTTGATGTGAGAGGGAAACTAATCATCAAATAGAGCAGGCAGAAATCTCTGAAATTGACTTCTTTAGACAACCTTCCCTTTTTACCTTGAGAAATCTCCTATTTTCTCTGCGTCTATTTCAGACTGCCATGGAGGAATCCTTTCTTTCTGTTTAGCTTCAAAGATAGTCTTGAATTGACTTTATCTAACCAAGTTCTTTCAAATGATATTTAAAACCAGGTGGTACAGACGGCATTGTCAGAAACACAGGATCCTGAAGAGGTCTCGGTCACTGTCAAGGCCTTCATGACAGCTGATCTGCCTAATGAACTGATTGAGCTGCTGGAGAAGATTGTTCTGGATAACTCAGTCTTCAGTGAGCACAGGTAAGGGTATGCCGAGGGTAGCTGCTGACTCGGTCAGATTCAAGCACCTGCCTGATGTTCACTTTCCCTTACAGTTTTGTCTTACCTCACCTGCCCAGCCTTATTGGCTGCTCCCACTGCGTTTTGTATCTTGAGTCCTACCTATCTCTTCTAGCCCCACCTAAATTCTACTTTTCCCAGGAATCTGTCCTTCCTCTTGCTTCTCTGGCCTGCACTCTTCTTTAACCACAGTGCTCAGAAAGGGAGCTAATATTCATTAGTGCCTACTATGTCCCAAGCAAAATCATGGTGAACAAAGCCTGGAAACAGATGTCAAGAAAACTAAATCTGGACATGTATCAGGGATGACTAGCTGGAGATATAATATAGAAGCATGATGAGTAGGAGCTTGGGTAGGAAGAGCATTCTAGGCAGAAACAACAGAATGGGCAGACACTTTGGAAGTAATAATAGAGCATGCTTCGGTGTGGTCACACCCAGCATTTATTTCCACTTTAAAATTCATTATCGGGGGGCGCCTGGGTGGCTCAGTTGGTTAAGCGACTGCCTTCGGCTCAGGTCATGATCCTGGAGTCCCGGGATCGAGTCCCGCATCGGGCTCCCTGCTCAGCGGGGAGTCTGCTTCTCCCTCTGACCCTCTTCCCTCTCGTGCTCTCTATCTCTCATTCTCTCTCTCTCAAATAAATAAATAAAATCTTTAAAAAAAATATATATATATATTTAAAATTCATTATCGGGGCACCTGGGTGGCTCAGATGTTTGAGTGTCTGCCTTCAGCTTGGGTCGTGATCCTGGGGTCCTGGGATGGAACCCCGTGTCTGGCTTCTGGCTCGGCGGGGAGTCTGCTCCTCCCTCTCCCTCTGCCTCTCCCCCTGCTCATGCTCTCTCTTTATCTCTCTGTCTCAAATGAATAAATAAAATCTTTAAAAAAAAATTCATTATCAGAGATTCTGTGTCAGACAGACCAGTGTATTCACATCATAAATCCGCTGTAAAGATTTAATTGTAAGGTTTATTTTGTAGGCCAGATGGGCTTTCAAGGTCTGTGGCATTGTGTTAAAGAATGTTTGTGAGGATGTGTTTGGGTTTTTTTTGTTGTTGTTTGTGTTTTGTTTTGTTTTGGGTTTTTTTTTTTTTACTTTTCCATGATTCATTATTTGCATATAACACCCAGTGCTCATTACAACACATGCCCTCCTTAATACCCATCACGGGGCTAACCCATCCCCCCACCCCCCTCCCCTCTGAAACCCTCAGATTGCTTCCCAGAGTCCATAGTCTCTCATGGTTCATCTCCCCCTCTGATTTCCACCCCCTTCAGTTTTCCCTTCCTTCCCCTGATGTCGTCCATGCTATTCCTTATGTTCTACAAATAAGTGAAACCAAATGATAATTGTCTTTCTCTGTTTGACTTATTTCACTTAGCATAATCCCCTCCAGTTCCATCCATGTGGATGAAAACGGTAGGTATTCATCCTTTCTGATGGCTGAGTAATATTCCGTTGTATATATAAACCACATCTTCTTTTTCCATTCATCTGTTGAAGGGTATCTTGGCTCCTTCCACAGTTTGGCTTTTGTGGACATTGCTGCTATGAACATTCGGGTGCATGTGCCCCTTCTTTTCACTACATCTGTATCTTTGGGGTAAATACCCAGTAGTGCAATTGCTGGGTCGTAGGGTAGCTCTATTTTTAACTTTTTGAGGCACCTCCATACTGTTTTCCAAAGTGCCTGTACCAACTTGCATTCCCACCAACAGTGTAAGAGGGTTCCCCTTTCTCCACATCCTCTCCAACATTTGTTGTTTCCTGCCTTGTTAATTTTTGCCATTCTAACTGGTGTAAGGTGGTATCTCAGTGTGGTTTTGATTTGAATTTCCCTGATGGCTAGTGATGTTGAACCTTTTTTCATTTGTCTGTTAGCCATTCATATATCTTCTTTTGAGAAGTGTCTGTTCATGTATTCTGCCCATTTTTTGACTTGTTTTTTGGGTGTTAAGTTTGAGAAGTTCTTTATAGATATTGGATACAAGCCCTTTATTCTGTAATGTCATTTGCAAATATCTTCTCCCATCCGTGGGTTGCCTCTTAGTTTTGTTGACTGTTTCCTTTGCTGTGCAGAAGCTTTTTATCTTGATGAAGTCCCAAAAGTTCATTTTTGCTTTTGTTTCCCTTGCCTTTGGAGATGTGTAATGAAAGAAGTTGCTGTGGCTGAGGTTACTGCCTATGTTTTCCTGTAGGATTTTGATAGATTCCTGTCTCACATTGAGGTGGTTCATCCATTTAGAGTTTATGTTTGTGTATGGTATAAGAGAATGATCGAGTTTCATTCTTCTGTATATAGTTACCCAATTTTCCCAACACCATTTATTGAAGAGACTGTCTTTTTTTAAAAATTTTTTATTGTTATGTTAATCACCATACATCATTAGTTTTTGATGTAGTGTTCCATGGTTCATTGTTTGTGCATAACACCCAGTGCTCCACACAGAATGGCTCTTTAATACCCATCACCAGGCTAACCCATCCCCCCAACCCCCTACCCTCTAGAAACCTCAGTTTGTTTTTCAGAGTCCATCATCTCTCATGGTTCGGAAGAGACTGTCTTTTTCCCATTGGATATTTTTTCCTGATTTGTCGAAGATTAGTAAACCATAGAGTTGAGGGTCCATTTCTGGAGACTATATTATGTTCCATTGATCTATGTGTCTGTTTTTGTGCCAGTACCATGCTGTCTTGGTGATCACAGTTTTGTAATATAGCATGAAATCAGGCAACGTGATGCCCCCAGCTTTGTTTTTCTTTGTCAACATTTCCTTGGCGATTCGGGGTCTTTTCTGGTTCCATACATATTTTAGGATTGTTTGTTTCAGCTCTTTGAAAAACGCCAATTGTTTTGATAGGGATGGCGTTGAAAGTGTAGATTGCTCTGGGCAGCATAGACATTTTAACAATATTTATTCTTCCAGTCCATGAGCCTGGAATGTTTTTCCATCTTTTTGTGTCTTCAATTTCTTTCGTAAGTGTTCTGTAGTTTCTAGAGTATAGATCCTTTACCTCTTTTGTTAGGTTTATTTCCGAGGTATTTTATGGTTTTTGGTGCTATTGTAAATGAAATCAATTCCCAAATTTCTCTTTCTACAGTTACATTGTTAGTGTATAGAAAAGCAACTGATTTCTGTGCATTGATTTTGTATCCTGCCACATTACTGAATTGCTGTATGAGTTCTAGTAATTTGGGGGTGGAGTCTTTTGGGTTTTCCACATAGAGTATCATGTCACCTGCAAAGAGAGAGAGTTTGACTTCTTCTTTGCCAATTTGAATATGTTTTATTTCTTTTTGTTGTCTGATTGCTGATGCTAGGACTTCTAGTACTATGTTGAATAATAGTGGCAAGAGTGGGCATCCCTGTTGTGTTCCTGATCTTAAGGGAAAAGCTCTCAGCTTTTCCCCATTGAGAATGATATCCGCTGTGGCCTTTTCATAGATGGATTTTATGAACTTGAGGAATGTTCCCTCTATCCCTATACTCTGAAGAGTTTTAATCAGGAAAAGATGCTGTATTTTGTCAAATGCTTTTTCTGCGTCAATTGAGAGGATCACATGGTTCTTGTCTTTTTTTTTTTAATCAATGTGTTCTATCATGTTGATTGATTTGCGAATGTTGAACCACCCTTGCATCCCCAGTCGTGATGGGTAATCCTTTTAATGTCCTGTTGGATCCTATTGGCTAGGGTCTTGTTTAGTATTTTGGCATCCATATTCATCGGGGATATTGGTCTGTAATTCTCCTTTTTGATGGGGTCTTTGCCTGGTTTGGGGATCAAGGTAATGCTGGCATCATAGAAGGTGTTTGGAAGTTTTCCTTCTGTTTCTGTTTTTTGAAACAGCTTCAGAAGAATAGGTATTATTTCTTCTTTAAATGTAGAATTTCCCTGGGAATCCATCTGACCCTGGACTCTTGTTTTTTGGGAGATTTTTAATTACTGCTTCAATTTCATTACTGGTTATTGTTTGTTTTTAAACTGAGAAATGCTAAATGGTAAATTATGGAACATGAAATTACATTTTAATGGAATCCTGTGCCCTCATTGATGACAGGATGCCGGAGTTAAGGTACCTGAGGTGGCTAGGATATTCTATCTTGTTGTCTGGCCAACCTCCTTTGATAGATCTTAGCCTGTTAGTACTTCCCACAGAAAAACATTTCAAGGTGGTTCTGACTGTGTGCTGACTCCTTGGACACTGTTGTTTTTCACAATGCAGGGGGACCTTCAAGTTCTTGCCCTTCTTTCTGTGACCGACTGCTTCACCAGACATAGTTTTCTGTGCAGGTGAGAATAGCCTGAGTTAGCAGTGTGGCAGACTTAGATATCTATATACTTACACAGATCCTGTTACTGGAAAGACTGAAGATGTAGGGTGAAATATACAAATGATCCATGAGCTAGTGACTTTTGCCAAACTCTGTTGAACCCAGTGTGTGTGTTCCCACAGGACACAGAGGATAGGAGATACAACCCAAGGGCCTACGAAAGGTGTGAAGTCTGCAGTGAAGCCCCTCCGCAGTGCACGGCTAAACTATACCAGTATTGCCTAGCCCTCTGCTAAGAGACCAGCCAAAACAAAACCAAAAAGAGCTCTTTGGAACCATGGTGCTAGATTATGAGGACAAAACTGGCCCTGAGAGGCTGGCCCTCTATCAGGTTTTAGTACAAATTCCTGTGAACTGGCATGGGATTAAAAATCCTCAAGTGAGGAATTTAATTTTGAAATGATTGCCATCAGGTAGTGCCTTCAGATGTCTGTCAAAGACAAATACAAATCCTTTTAAGAAGAGCCTACCCTCTAGCAAGGCTTCAGAGAATTCTGACATAACATTCCAAGAAATAATGAGCTCATAGTAAAAACATTGACAAAATGCATAAGGAAACAAGGCTCCATTAGTAAGAGCCCACAGCAAAACAGAGTAGACTCAGATCTACCTAGAGGGACTGTGGTTATTGGAATTATCAGGCATGGAATATAAAATTACATGTAATGCGTTTAAATATCCAAAAGATCAAGCAGACTTTTTTTTTTAGGGATTTTATTTATTTGAGAGAGAGACAGAGAGCACAAGCAGGGGCAGAGGGAAAGGGAGAGGGACAAGCAGACTCCCCGTTGAGTGGGGAGCCTGATGTGGGGCTCGATCCCAGGACCCTGAGATCACGACCTGAGCCAAAGTCAGATAATTAACCAACTGAGTCATCCAGGCACCCCTCAAGCAGATTTTTTTAAATACCAAGTAACTGATAAATAAAAAATAAATTTATGTAATTGGATTTGAAGTAAACTCCAAATGGGTTTAGGGGCATTAAAAAATAGGAATTGTGGGGCGCCTGGGTGGCTCAGTTGGTTAAGCGTCTGCCTTCAGCTCGGGTCATGATCCCAGGGTCCTGGGATCGAGCCCCACATCGGGCTCCCTGCTCAGCAGGGAAGCCTGCTTCTCCCTCCCCCACTCTCCCTCCTTGTGTTCCCTCTCTCGCTGTGTCTCTCTCTGTCAAATAAATAAAATCTTAAAAAAAAAGAAAGAAAAATTAAAATGAAGAACATTTAAAAAAATAGGAATTGAAGGATACATGTGAAGAAATTGCAAGAATGTAGCCAAGACAGGTAGAAAATGTGAAAGAGTTTAAGATCTATACAGGCTGAAGGGAGACCTAATCAGAGCCTCAGAGAGAGGTCAGGGAATGAGACACTATTTGGAGGGAAGATGATGGAGATTTTAACAGAACTGATATTCCTAGTTCTCAAATTCAGGAAGCCCAGCAAATCCCAAGGAAGATTAATTTTTTAAAACCACCTTTACACACATTATAGCAAAACTGTGGAACATCAGAAAAATTTTTAAGCCCTCAGAGAGAAGATAGATTACCTATAACAAATGTGAATTAGACTGACAGCAGACTTTTCAGCAGCCTCAGTAGAAGCCAAAGGATATGGGGTGATTTGACTTCAGAGTACATTAACATAAAATTAATGAGAAGTTAGAAATAAAAGAATTTTTAAAAGTTAGGCAAATGTAAACCTAAAAATGCTGGTATTATATTGATACTATATGTTAATATAATATGACATTGTATGTTTATATATTATATAGTCTATATTTGTATCATACAAAATAGACTTTGAGGTAAAAATCATTATTGAGGGACACCTGGGTGTCTCAGTCCATTAAGCATCTGCCTTCGGCTCAGGTCATGATCCCAGGGTCTTGAGATCGAGTCCCACATCAAGCTCCTTGCTCAGTGGGGAGCTTGCTTCTCCATCTGCTTGCCACTCCCCCTGTTTGTACATGCACATGTTCTCTCTCTCTCTGACAAATAAATAAATAAATAAAATCTTAAAAAAAAAACAACACTGAAGTAAAAAGGGCCAGTACAGTAGTCCCCACTTATCCATGATTTCATGTCCTGTGGTTTCGGTTGTCATGGTTAACTGTGGTTGTCTGAAAGCAGACAATGTGTCAGAAGGTCAGCTGTAGCCTAACACTATGTCTCAGTGCCTACATCAGTCACCTCACTTCTTATCACATAGGCTAAATGCATCTCACATCATCACAGGAAGGGTGAGTGTGGTACGGTAAGATATTTTGAGAGCGAGAAACCACATTCACATAAATTTTACTTATAAGGTATTGTAATTGTTCTATGTTATCATTAGTTACTGTTAATCTCTTACTGTGCCTGATTAATAAAATAAAGTTTATCATAGGTGTGTATGTACAGGAAAAAATATATAGGGTTTGGAACTACCTGTGGTTTCAAACCCCCACTTGGGGTCTTGGAATGTATTACGTGCAGATAAGGGGGAGTACTGTATATAATAATGAAATATTCAGCTCACCAGGAAGATAATTCTGAACTTGTATATACCTAATAATATAGTTTCAAAATGTGTAAGGCAACAATTGACAAAACTGCAAGAAGACACAAACAAATTCACCATATTGGGAGATCTTAACATAACCTTTCCAGGTAATTAACTTAAAATGAGCATATTAAAAAGTATACATAAAGAAAGACAGTAGTAAATATTATTTTTAAAAGTAAATAAAAACATAACTGTTGACAGTTAATGTGAATTATAAACTTACTGGAATGAATTTACATATATTCAACAAGTAGACGTGGTTCTTAAAAAAAATCGGGAGACAAATGAAAAGGTGAACTGCTGTAGTCCTGTCCATTCAACCATGATAAACAGCTTGATGTAAATTCATGAGTGATCACATCATATTGAAAGACATCAGGGGCACCTGGGTGGCTCAGTCGGTTAAGTGCCTTCAGCTCAGATTGTGATCCCCGGGTCCTGGGTTCAAGTCCTGCATCGGGCTCCCTGCTCAGCATGGAGTCTGCTTCTTCATCTGCTGCTCCCCCTGCTCATGCATTTTCTCTCTCTCTCTCTCTCTCTCTCTCAAAAATAAAATCTTTAAAAAAAAAAAGATCAGTTTTACCCACATCACTCAAATTTACTGCAATACCAGTAAAACTCTCTATTTGTTTACTTATGAAACTTGACAGGGAGATTTTAAATCAAAAAGATAAAAGGCCAAGAATAGTTAAGATTGCTAACGCAAATAATAAATCACCTAAGAGGTGAGAGTAGGTTTTGGGATGGCAAGGTACTTACTCTGATCTAGAAATATTATAAAATTAAATCAAGACATTATGGTTTGGCCAAGGAGTAGAGAAATGGACCATTATAATAGAGCAAAGAACCCTAAAATATACCCACACATATGTAAAACATTTATTTATGACAGAGCTGGCTATGCAGATGGAAATAATAGACTTTTCAGTAAAATGATGTTGGGACAAATGATTATCTGTATGGGTAAAAATTAAAATTGGATCTCTGTGCCACACAATGTAGAGATTTAAATATAAAATCAAAACTATAATGTTTTTAGAGTTTATGTTTAAAAGAAGTATATTTGTGGCCTAATGAACACATAAGCCAGTTGCAAAAATACATAAACCATTTGAAAAACTAGTAAATAGGACTGTGTTAAACCTAAGAACTTTATCATAATAAGATGAGAAAAGCGGAAGCTGCAAACAGATGACATTTACAACATACATAACCAACAAAAAACTAGCATGGAGAACATAAAATGAAAAAGAAAAACTCAAACAACCTGATAGAGAACTCAGCAAAGCTCTTGAGTGATCCTTCAGCAAGAGGAGAGACAGCCTGTGAGTCTAAGGCAGGAATGCAGCCTCATCAACCATCAGGGAAGCACAGCCTGGCCGCTGTGTACCATCCCTTTCCTCCTGCAGAGCTGTGGGGATCTAGCTCTCCTAATCAGCCTTGATGAGAGTCTCGAGCAACTGGGTGTACCCTGTTGGGAATGTGCGTTCCTCTTGGGAAGCAGTGCATGTTAGAAGATGTTTCCACTCTTGGTTCTGGACCCTGAAGAAACTCGGCTCACCTGTATCGGAGACATGTGCAAGAATGCACAAAGCAGCACAATTTCCAACAGCAAAGATCTGAGAGCAGTCTAGATACCCGTTGGTAAAAGAGCTGTGATACTGTTGTACAGCGGAGTACCATGTCCCAGTGGAAGTGAATGCTATACAACAGCATGGGTGAATCTTGGACCTAATTTTTTAATACTTTTTCCCCCTTTTAATTATCATACAGTTAAATTGGTCTTTTGTGGGGAATTTCAACACAAGCCTAGATTCATGTACATAACCACCACAGCACACAGAACAGTTCCCTCACTATGAAACTGCCTCATGTGAACTACCCTTTACAGTTACATCCCCTGTACCCCTGACAATTGCCCATCTGTGATTCATCACCATCAATCCAGTTTTGCCTTTTCAAGAATGTCATGTAAAGGGAATCACATAGTATGCAATTTTTTGAGACTTAGCTTTTTTCACACACTGTAATGCCTTTGAGATTCATCCAAGTTGTGTGCATCAATAGTTCTCTCTTATTGCTGAATGGTGTTCTGTGGTATGAATGTACAACAGTTTGTTTATCCACTTGTTCATTGAAGGACATGGATTGTTTTCAGTTTGGGGTTACTATGAATACATAGCTGCTATAAATGTTTGTGTCCAGATTTTTGTTTGAACACACCTAGCAGTTGCTGAGCCATATGGTATATGTATGTTTAACTGTTTAAGAAGCTGCCAAACTATTGTTTGCCAGAGTGACTGTACCATTTTGCATTCCCACCAACAATGTGTAAGAATTCCAGTTGCTCTACATTTTCACCAGCACTTGGTATTATCGGTGTTTTTTATTTTAGCCATTCTAATAAGCATTTGGTGGCAGGTTATTGTAGTTTTAATTTGCACTTCCCTAATGGCTAATGATTTGTTAAACAACTTTCCCTGTGCTTACTTGCCCTCCATATATCCTCTTGGGTGAAGAGTCTCTCAAATCTTTTGCCTTTTTTTTTAATTGTGTTATTTGGTTTTTCACTGTTAAGTTTTGAGAGTTCTTTATACATTCTGGATACAAGTGCTTTGTTTTATATGGGATTTGCAAATATTTTTTCCCAGTGTGGAGTTTGTCTTATTATTCTCCTAATAGTATCATTTGCATATAAAAAGTTTTCATTTGGATCAAGTCCAGGTCAAACTTTTCTCTTGTGGATTGTGATTGTGTTTTGGTGTTAAGAACTCTGTGCCTAATCCCAGGTCAAAGATTCTCTCTGGAATCCTTCTAAAAGTCTTATAGTTTTACATTTTACATTTAGATGTGTGGTCCAGTGTCCAAAAACGTATGAAGTTTAGGTTGACGTTCATTTTTTTGCATGTGGATGTCCAGTCATTCCAGCCTTATTTGTCGGGTCCATTCTGCATTGAATTCCTTTTGCTTCTTTGCCAAAAATCACTTGGCCAGGTTCTGTGATTCCTCCAACTTTATTCTTGTTCAAGATTTAGAATCAGCTTTGTTTGTATCGACAGGGAAACCTCCTGGAATTTTGATTGGAATTGCATGAGATCTATAGACCAATTTGGGGACAGTTGGTATCTTTACTGTGTTGAGTATATAAATACGTCTCTCCATTTATTTAGATCTTTAATTTTTCTTATCAGCATTTTCTATTTTTCAGCATATAGATCATGTACATGTCTTATTAAATTTATACCTAAATATTTCATGTTTTGGAAGCTATTGTAAATAGATGGGGTTTTTTTTGTTTACAATTGTACGTTGCTAGTATACAGAACTACAACAATGGTTAACCTTGTATCCTGATACCTTGCTAAGCTTATTTATCCTAGAACTTTTTTTCAAAGATTCCTTGGAATTTTCTGTCAATCATTTTACCTGCAAACAGTGGCAGTTTTATCTCTTCCTTTCTAATCTTGATGCCTTTTATTTTTCTTGCCTAACTGCTGTGACTAGAGCCTCCAATAGGATGTTGAATAAAAGTGGGGAAAGAAGACATTGTCTTGTTCCTGATCCTGGGGGGAAGCATTCAGTCTCTCACCATTGAGAGCTGTGGATACTTTGTAGATAGCCTTCATCAGATTGAAGAAGTTCCCTTCTATTTCTAGTTTGTTCAGAGTCTTTATCATTAATGGGTGTTGGATTTTGTCAGATGCTCTTTCTGAATCAGTATGATCATGTTTTTCTTTTTTAAATTCTTAATATGGTACATTACATAGATTTCCCCCCCACATCTTTGAAGAAGACAAAAGAAAACAAATTTTATAAGAATGCATCTAGTGTGATTAAAGAAAAGGACAGTTTAAAAACATGCAAAACTATATTGCTTACTTTTTCTCAGCATTTTATATTTTTCAGCATATAGATCATATATATGTCTTATTAGATTTATACCTAAATATTTCATGTTTTGGAAGCTATTATAAATAGGTAGAGGGGTTTTTTTGTTTACGTTGTACATTGCTAGTATACAGAACTACAACAATGGTACAATTTTTTAAAAGACTGTTTTTTTGACAGAGAGAGAGAGAGCACAAGCAGGGGGAGCGGGAAAGGGAGAAGCAGGCTCCCCGCTCAGCAGGGAGCCTGACGCGGGGCTTGATCCCAGGACCCTGGGATCATGACCTGAGCTGAAGGCAGACGCGCAACTGACTGAGCCACTCAGGCACCCATAGATATACAATTTATATGGTAGAACTATGAAGAACCACAAAGAGCTAGTAAGAGGCACAGTTCAGGAAAACAGATACCTGTGAAGCAGGAGTGGAGGCAGCTCCTGGAGAAGCTGCAGCAGCCTTCCAATGATTGGTGGTTTTCTGATTTCTCCTATCTCCTACCTGGTGCTTTCTCAAGACATTGGACCACATATACTTCATAAATATTCTGTTGTATCTATTCGTCAGTCATGTGTATGTGTTTTAAATACTTTTAAATTGGGGATCTTGGGCTGGTCAACCTGCCAAAGAGTGTTATGTACAGGTTTCATTCCTGTGACACTGTGCTGACCACCACCTCTCTTAAGGAATCTCCAGAATCTGCTGATCCTGACTGCCATCAAGGCGGACCGAACACGGGTCATGGAATACATCAGCCGCCTGGACAATTACGATGCCCCAGACATTGCAAACATCGCTGTCAGCAGTGCACTGTATGAGGAGGCCTTCACCATCTTCCGCAAGTTTGATGTGAACGCCTCAGCAATCCAGGTGAGCTGCTGAGTGCTGTCATGGTAGACCCTAGTGACCTCTGCCACACTGTGTCCTCGTCATCACCAACAGTGTCACACCCTCCGGTTGTTCGATGTATCTCTCAGATCCTTGTGCTCTTTTCTGCTCTTCACCAGTAACCCATCTTCCCAGGCTGTTGGCTCCTACTCTGCTGGTGCTCCTGCTGTCTGGCAGTCACCCCCACTTCCTGGTCATTCCTCTAGACTTGGATACCTGAATCGAGGTGTTGTGGTCAGCACTAGTGACCGAGGTGTCTGATTCTCAGAGCCCTCGCACATGATGACTGTTTCAGTCCTTCACCCCCTGCTGCCTCAACTCCTCAGAGCAGTCCTGCCAGCCCTCCTGCCCACCTTCAACCCCACCAAGAGCCTTTCCCTTAGCCCTCCTCCCTTTCCTCCCAGAATGTTGGCCTTTTCTGGTTTTATTTCCAAATGAATTATAAACCATGGGACAGATCACTTTAACTGCTGTCTTACCAAGATTCTTTATGTCCTTGCTTCTTCCCCTTACCATTTTTCTGTACCTGCCTGTGAAATCTGAGATCTCCTCTTTTCGGTTCATACATGGTCTTTGGCCTTGCTCTGAGATCAAACTGTACGAGGGGCAGCTGCTGCACCCAAGCCCTCCAGACTGTCCTTCAGGCCTGTTTTCTGCCTGCTGAGCTATCTCATTCCCCACAGTAGCTCCTTTGAGCCTTTTTACACCCTATATGCCCCATTGTACTATCTTACCAGGATCGGGAGACAACTCCCATGTCATTCTCTTGGCCCAAAAAGCTTAGCTTGGCTTTCTCTCATTTCTTTATGCCTCTGTGTTGGAGTGTCTCTTCTCCACATGGCATTTTCCTCCTGTACAATATAGGTCTCATCTTTTCCCTCCAGTCATCATCTGAGAAATACTTAATGCCCAGTTGCTTTGGACTGAATTGTAATGGTCATGCAACTTTAGGCAAAATGTAGAACTGAACAAAAATCTGTCTGCTCCCTGGAGCTGACTGGGTGTTGCAGAGAATGAGAGCCCTCTTGTAACCCCTAGGTCCTGATTGAGCACATTGGAAACCTAGACCGAGCATACGAGTTTGCGGAGAGATGCAATGAGCCTGCTGTATGGAGTCAGCTGGCCCGCGCCCAGCTCCAGAAAGACTTGGTGAAAGAAGCCATCGACTCCTACATTAGAGCTGATGACCCTTCCTCTTACCTGGAGGTCGTTCAGGCAGCCAGCAGGAGCAGTTAAGTGAACCTCCTCTCCCTGGGGCTCTGCTTCTCACTGGTGTGAAGCGTGGCAAGAGAAGGATGTGGCCCTCCCAGGAATCTGCACATGTTACACATCCAGAGATATTGGAGACATGCTAAGTCAAAGTTTTCCAAAAGAATCTATTACTGTTATTCTGTTAATGACACTAACTCTTCAGTTGGCTGTTAACTAGACACTAGCTCTTTGGTTGGCAAGATAGTTTAAGCACAATGCATAGCATTATCATGATAATTTTAAGGTAAAAACTTAGACCCAGAGCTTCTTCTGGCCTTTCCAATTAACTGTGGTCCTCGCTTCTCCAGGGGCTGGAATAAGCATCCTGCCTCCTGGTGAGGTCTTTACTTGGTGACATGGAATTTCCCTTCCCCAGAGTCAGCTTTCATGTGGTTCTGCCCTTCCTGTCTCTCCCATCTGGAATAGGGCTCTGCTTAGCAGGCAAACAAGTCCTTCTAGACCTTACCTGGAGTCTAAGCCCTCACTGAAGCTGAGTAGGAGATTAAACATCTTAACTGGGGACAAAATGGGAGGAGCTGAGCCTCCTGTTTAAACTCAGCAGCTCTGGATTAATGTATTTTTGTTTTCTGTCTTTAGACAATTGGGAGGATCTGGTTAAATTTCTACAGATGGCCAGGAAAAAGGGCCGTGAATCCTATATAGATACTGAACTTATTTTTGCCCTGGCTAAAACCAGCCGTCTGTCTGAGCTAGAAGATTGTATTAATGGACCCAACAATGCCCACATCCAGCAGGTAAGCTGTGCCCTGGGGACCACAAACTGCTCCAGGCAGGTTTAGGGATTGCTTCCTAGAGTGGCACAGATCTTTGACACTGAGAAACAAGCCACCCTGTGAATTAAGTCCTGTGTTACTGTTGCTGGTATGGAAGTTAAGTCCCCTGGCTGTGCACATCAGAATGATTCTCCTAAAAAATGTATAGGACTATGTGCCAGTGTTCTAGCTGTTATCACTGAGGAGCAAAGTGAACTGAGTAACTGGCCAGGTAAAAGAGAGAGGTTGGAAATTAACAGCTTTTCATATTGTTAGCAATTATCATAGTGTAATGGGAAGAATTTTTTTTAAAGTAGGAATAACACCAAAATGTTTAAACAAACCTTAAGGAAAAATGTTAAATAAAAGAAAGAGCTAAATAACTGTAAAGTCTCCTATTTCCTGGGGTGAGATTCTAGATGAAAGAATTATAGGTAAAAGTTGAGGGGTTTTTTTCTTAATAAAAAGTTTTCAGTATTTACTTGAATCTTTGTATGAGGAAGGAGTTTTTAAGCATATAGGCAGTGGAAGAAAGCACAAAGGAAAGTATCAGTTCATCTAATGCATAAAAGCTTTAAATATATGTATATTCCTAATCATGGGTCTCATAGGTCTAGATGTAAAAATAAATCCCAGGAAAGAAGAAAAAGTCCAGATAGCTTTACACATAAATATTTAATCATTGCAGCATGATTTATACTAATAACAGTTGAAAGCCAGTGTCCAGCAAAAGGAAATAACATCCTTCAGTAGAATATAATACAGCCATTACAAGTATTTAGAGTCTTGTTTGGGACAGAAAAACCTTTGAAGTAAGTTCTAGCCGAGTGAAAACCTTCATGTACAATATGATGAACATATCTGTGTACCTAGAAAAACATCCCAGGTGGTGACAACGAAGAACTCAGAGATAAGGATTGGGCAATACTATTCCATTTTCCTTTCACTTGCCTGTGTTTGCCAAGTCTTGTTTTAATCGGTGACCATAACTTTTAAATTGCCTTTATAATCAGAAAATTAATAAAGGTGTTAGAAAATGAAGCCTTGCCCGAAATCTCCCTCTGAATTCATAACAGAATTCTCCTGACTGGGGAGTCTATTAAATACCATAGCCAGAGATGCTGTCTTGGGTCACACAGAAGGTAAATCCTACCGGAAGTTAGCTGGACTAGGAAGCTCAGATGGCTTTGCTTGTTCTTTGCCTCTGTTCATGGTGACCCTAAGGCTATGCTCCCTGCCTTCCACAGTCCTCCAACGTGGGGTCAGTACACATCAGCCAGATTAGTCCACCGCCTGTTTTTATACGTGTCCCACAGTCTGGCTTCTGCTGAATGAAGTCCCGTGATGTCATTTAACTCATTTTCCCTGTATTGCCTATAAATTGACAATAATAAGAGTCTTAAAGGATCATACGCTTTGATACGATACTTCATTAATTAATCCATGCAACGAACTTTTCTTGAGCATCTTCCATGTGCCAGGATAGGGACTGTGGATGCAGGTGTGAAAATAGTCGAATTTCTGCCTTTGTGGATCTTATGATCCATTCAAGAAATTTGTGGTGTGTTTAAATGGTAAGTTTACAGGAGAAAAGCACAGCAGGGAGAGGTGGACAGTGTAGGGCAGGTGATGTGGGAAGGTGGGTGGTGCACTTCTCGACAGGTGGCTAGCATGGTGTCCCGGAGGTGAGTTCTTGAATCCATCCCTCTGAGGGAGGAGGCCTGAGTGCAGACAGAAGAGCCTGTGCAAGGGTGCCTTGAGGAATATTTCAGTGTGTTGCAGGAGCAGTACAGAGGTGGCCCAGGGGGCTGAAGCAGGACGTCAAACATGGGCTCACAGTTCAAGTCAGAGAGGGAATGCTGGGGAGAGGTGGTTGTTGGCAAGGCATGTCAGGACTTGTGGGACACGGGCAGGATTCTAGCTTCCGCTCTGGGTGAGATCAGAGGACTCTGAGCAGAGGAGGGATATGATCTGGTCTCAGGGGTTAACAGAACTCCTCTGGAGTTTCTGCTGTGCTGAAAACAGACTGAAGGACAGAGGCAGAAGCAATGAGAGCGGATAAGAGGCTATTCAGTAGCCCAGCCAGAGTCAATGGCCACTCAGAGAAAGTGGTCAAGGTGAGTGGCAGAGAGCTGGTGATAAGCTTGGGTTGCTGGTGGAGTGTGAGTGAGAAGGGGGAGTAAGGCAGCTGTGCCATGTGTGGCGTGGGACAGCCATGGACAGATGGACTTGTGCCTACTGAGGTGGGGGCCATGTATGAAGCCTGCCTGGAGGACAGTCAGGACTCGCATGCAGACAGGTTCGATCTCGATATCCAGGGGCGTCTGTCCTGGGTACAGAAGTCCAATTTCCAAGGAGAATTTAGGAATAGAGCTGTAAATGTGGCAGTCTTCGGTGTGCAGTTGACACTGTGCGATGGGGGGAAGCTGAGGCCTGAGACCAGGGCACCCCAAAGCCCAAGGGTAGGGAGAAGTGGGGATGGAAAGTGGCGGGGTGGGGGGACAAAAGCAAAGGGTTGTGCAGGGAAGCAAGTAGGTGTCTGTCGGGGAGAGTGATGGGTAAGCCAGATGGTGTGCATCATGAGCTGGCGACTTAGAAGCAGTGACTGCTAGCAAGTTGGCAAGAGACTGATTGCAGCAGATTCCAGAGAGGACAGAAAGAGACTGGGGACAGATCTTAAGACAGATAGACATCTCTTCTGAAAAATATTGCTCAAAAAGAAAGGGTAGAAGCAGAGTGGTAGCCAATAGCTGGGCTGAGGTCACAGTGAAGATTGGTTGGTTTGGTTTGGAGCTGGGGGAAATTACACTGATTCCTTAAGCTTATAGGAGTGATTTAGTATAGAGGGAAGAATCACTGCTAGGCTTGCTGGAGCAGGGGAGGGGACCTGGAGCAGGGGAGGGGGGCTGGGGTCACGTGCACCAGTAGAGTTGACGTTGGGGCCAGGTGAGAACCACAGATGCAGCAAGGGGGCAGGCTCAGTTCTGGTGCTTATGGAAGGGCTCTTCAGGTTGTGTCTGTCTCCTCAGAGTTTGGGAAGCCAGGCACTCAGCTTGAGTTGCTGGAAATTTGGGGAGAGAAGATAGGAAATGAATGATGGACAAGGAGCGAGTACCTGGGCTGAGGGAGTAGGATTGCTAGTGTTGCGTGTTCCTCTAGGGGCATCATCATGAAGTTTAAGAGAGCCTGGGTGGCACTTTGGGTTTTGGCTGTCTGAATTTAGCTCTGCGGTCTCGGGTGTGGAGTTGGCAGAGAAACCGCTCTAAGCAGGACTGGGGTTTGGCCAAGTGAGTATAGCCAAGTGCAACCAAGGCAGTGAGGGTAGAGCCACATGGCTTGCCAACAGCCAGCAAGCCAGGAGGAGAGTTGGCCGGGCGCAGATGGGGGTGGTGGGCAGGAGTTGGGGTGTCTGGAGGTGGTGAGCTGGAAAGGAGGGGAGGTAGCAGGCAGAGAGTAGGTTCTTGTACCAGGCTTCCCAGGATTGGCAGCTGACAGTGACTGGCTGTTGTCAGGAGAGATGCAAGGTCCTCAGAGCAGAGGAAGTCAAAGAAAGCTAAAGCTGTCAGGGAATGAGCAAGATCTTTGGGTGGCAGCAAGAACCGGGGCTGGTGTGTGATTCCTGGCAGGCTATTCTCTGGTGGGCAGCTGTTAGTGGGGGCGGAGGGGACTTGCCTGGAAGCAGCAAGGAGCACACCTCTGAGGCCAGGCCCACTGGGGTGCAGATGTGGGAGATGACAGCCAGCAGACACAGGAGCAGGTGGTGGAGAGTGGATCCAGGGCCTGAGGGGCACACTTTATCCTTCAGAAGCTCTGTGTAGCCCAGGCTGCTGTGTGATCAGAAAGGTACTCGCCTTCTTTGAAAACAGAAATACCTCTGCCACCTAGGAACTTTGAACCATCTCTGGAGAATCTTCCCATTTAAGAAGGTCTCAGTAAAGCTACCTGGTTGCTCGTAGGTTGGAGACCGCTGTTACGAGGAGGGAATGTATGAGGCCGCGAAGCTGCTGTACAGCAGTGTTTCTAACTTTGCCCGCCTGGCTTCCACCCTGGTCCACCTCGGGGAATATCAGGCAGCGGTGGACAGCAGCCGCAAGGCCAACAGCACCCGGACGTGGAAGGAGGTAAGCATAGGAAGTCTCCAGGAGACCACTAGTCTCTCAAGCCTTTCCTCCTTGTCCTTCCTTCCTCCACACCCTTGTGCCTTGTCCAGGCAGGGTTCTGAGTCTTCTGGGAAGGCTCAGAGAACCTTGTAAGCTTGCATTTGTGGTTGAAACAAAGGCCTTGGAGAGCTCTGTGTTGGACCAATCAGCTCCCAGAGGCTGTCTTAATAGCATGGAATTATCAGTATGAGAAGTAGTGTCATAATTTAAGATATTTTTAAAAACCACCTTATTAGTGGTATGATCAGTGTAAATTGGCATTTTTGGTCTTTTGTAGTAAATTGGTAGGGCACGTCTTCTAGCTCTCTGATAATACCAGAATTATCTGTAAGTATAAAAAAGTTTGTAAAGAGGTACAAAAGATTTAGTTTCAATGAATCTCTGAAGTACTGTTTAATAAAAGATTAAAATCAACATAAATGTCTAATATCAAGGGCATGTTTAAATAGTGTACATATTGCAACTCTACCAAAATGAATAGCCAAGGTTATGGGAGGGGAGGTTTTGAGTATTCTGTGAGAAATTTAAGTAGAATGTGTAGGGTAATTCCATTCTGTGTGTGATTATGTGAGAGAGAGAGATCTGGTGGGTGCTGTATCACAAGAAATATAGCTGGTAACAGTTGTGTTTCGAGGTAATGACCAGTTATCTCTGGGTTGTGGGATTATTTTTGTTTATCTGGGTTTTCTGCCTTATCTACCATGAAAACACATGCATATATAGAAGATGGGGAGGTAGGGAAACTTCAAGAGAAACCAGCTTTGCCTGTGGGTATGAGGTCTGTCTTCAGCCATTGAAAAAAAGAGCAGCTTAGGGGCACCTGGGTGGTTCTGTTGTTTAAGCATCTGACTTCGGCTCAGGTCATGATCTCAGGGTCCTGGGATAAGCCCCAGGTGGGGCTCCCTACTGAGTGGGGAATCTGTTTCTCCCTCTCCCCCTGCTCGTGTGTCTCTTTCTCTCTCAATAAATAAATAAAATCTAAGGAAGGAAGGAGGGAGGGAGGGGGAGAGAGAGAAAGAAAGAAAAAGAAAGGAGCGAGCGAGCAACTCAAGGGCCCCTTCTGAGTCTTTCTGAGCAGAACCCCCGGGGGGCTTCTTTTACTTCCTAGAACTTGTTATCATTGAGTGTACATACTGCAGAGTGCCTAAAACAAAAGCTCAGTTTAAAAAATATTTATTAAAGTAAGCTCCTCCCACATAAACAGCACTCAGATGAACTGTACTCCTTTGACAGTTATTCTTGAACTTTGTTAAACCGTTTTCAAACCCCAAACAGGAGATTCCAGCATTGCTTTCCTGTCCCCTAAAGAGACCTTCACGTCTCAGGGCTTAGAAGTAATGCATGAGCCCTCTTCTCTCTGCAATCTCAAATACCCCATTGGCCTGCAGATTAGAAATGACACTATTTTTTCTCCCAGTCTCACGCAGCTCACCTTTTACTTGTTCAGAATCTAACTTTAAAAACGCTGTTTGCTGGTATTTCTGCATTTGTAGTTGCATCCCTGGCAGCCAGCTCTTGTGGCACTGTGCCCTGTCTTGGGGACACTCACACTCTCTGGCCTTCCCTCCCATAGGTGTGCTTTGCATGCGTGGATGGGCAGGAGTTCCGCCTTGCACAGCTGTGTGGTCTTCACATTGTCATTCACGCAGATGAGCTGGAGGAGCTGATATGCTATTACCAGGTAACTAGTCTCTGGCCAGAGATGATCTCTACCAGCAGTGGAGATGATGAATGACACCTAAACACTCCACATAAAGGGACGCTCATCCCCTTAGTATGTGTCACATCCTCAGGTAGGCATACAAAGCACTGTCTCTATGGGAAAGTCTTTTCATGTGCTAGACGACCCGTCCACAAATCAGATTGGTGTGTTTTATATCCTGAACCTAACTACAGGCTGGTATTTGTGTTTTTAAGAGAACACCCCCCTCACACGTTTTGCATGGTGCACTGGGTGTTATGAACAAACAATGAATCATGGAACACTGCATCAAAAACTAATGATGTAATATATGGTGATTAACATAACAATAAAAAAATTAAAAAAAAAAAAAGAGTACTCCCCCCTCTTCTTGTGTCCTTGGACCTTCAGAAGCCTAGCCAGTGACTTGCACATGTGGCTAATCCTTGGGTACCTTGCTGGGAACAAGTCATGGCAGAGACACAGCCCATACCCCAATCCCCTAGAGTGTGTGGCCCACAGAGGGTATGATTATCAGGTACCATAGAGATGGAGGACATGCAACAGTCCAGGGTAGGGAGCCCCAAGGGACCTTTGAAGAGTGGGAGCTATCTGTGTTAGTGTCATAGTTCATCTTCTCTGTCAAGTGGTTGACAGACATCAGTGTATTCAGGGCCCGGGCCTCTGTCTGTGGGAGTCCTGGAACTGCGTATGTGGAAGTGTGGGGTCAGCAGGGTAGACTGAAAATTGGATTTTGCTATGCGGTGTTACTGTTCCCATGGAACTCAAGCCCCAGACCCCTGTCACTGAGGGGATAGTAAGGGCTATGGGGGGACTTAGTGAGTCACAGGGTTCAAGGGGCCTATGAGCTTATGAAAGTGAGGGCCGCTGGAGTCTAAAATGTCAAGCTAGGCTGGATGACTTTTCAGTGACAGATGCTTTCCTATTCCACAGAAGCTCAAGAAATAAAACTATAAAGTAAACGGGGAAAGTAATAAAGCAGTCTGGTGGTGGCTGACAGAATACTTCATTTGTTCAGCAAGTGTTGGAGTACCTGCCATATGCTGGGCATTATTCTAGATAATGGTATCAGTAAACAAAACAAAAAAACCCTCATTCATTTGAATTCACATTCATTGAGGTTGACAGGCCACAAACATCACGTTTGGAAGTGATGAGTTACAGGAACAATGGAGCCTGTTTGGGGACCAGGAGTGCCTGGGTGAAACTTCATGAAGGGACCATCAAGGTCACACTAATTGAGAGGGTGACCCTGAAAAGAGACCTGGAGAAATTGAAGGGCCTGGTCGTGGGGAAATCTGAAGGAAGGGTCAGCAGCCAGGGCAGAGTCCAGAGGCAGGAATGTGCCAAGTATTTGAGGAAAGTCCCTGGGGAAGGGAGGTCGGGGGGTTGGGGGGAACACAGGCCATCATGAAGGACTCACAGCAGGACACGGGACCTGAAGGTAAGGGGCCATTCTGGCTTGCGTGTTGAGAACAGCCCCTTCTGGGGACAGGCAAATAGGGGAGCGGGCAGGTGGCAGCCAGGAGAGCCCTGGGGTGGGTGATGCGGGGTAAGAAGTGATCAGGCGATCAGATTTGGGGGTTTTTGAGTGTGCAGCTGAGTCAGTATGCTAGTAGATTGTGTGTGGGAGAGAGGAAAAAGGTAAGGATGACTCCATTTATTTTGGGCCTGAACAACTAGAGACAGAGTTCTCACTAGTGGACGTGGGGAAGACTAAAGGGAGAGACTGGTGGAAGGGAAGAACAGGGATTAAGTTTTGGACATACCAAGTTTAAGCTGCCAATTGGATGTTTATGTAGAGGTGTCAGGGGAGGCAGAGGGAAACAGGGCCTGGGACTCAGAGAAGAAACTCAGCTAGAGAAATGAAATAGGAGCCACTTGTTGACACACAGATGGACATAAAGATACGCAACTTGAGTGAGGTCCTGGGGGGTGGGGGCAGATAAAGAATAACAGAAAGCGAGCCTAGGGCTCTCCAACATGGGTTGGGGTAAAGTAAGAAGTTACAGAGACCAAGGCATCTGTGCCCAGGAGGGAGGGACAGTCAACCTGGCAGGATCCTGCTGAGGAGTTTTGCTGCAAAGAGTAGAAAAATGGTATGGCAATGGTAGGGGCCATGGAATCAAGAAAGAGCATTTCAGGATGGGAGAATAAGCAGGGTGTTTGCTAAAGGCAAGCTGTGGAGGGAGAAGCTGTTGCCCAGAGAGAAAGGGACAGTTACTGACCCTTCAGCCTCAGTAGGTGGCAGGTGCTGGGGCCTAAGCCAGGAGCACAAGCAGCATGCGAGTAGACAACATGGGTACAGATGCCGGCAGGGTCAACACAGACATTTGCTTTTAATGGCTTCCATTTCTCAGTGAAGCAGGAGCAAGGTTATCCACACAGTGAAGACAGGGAATGAGGAGGGTGTGAAATCGTCCCCTGGGGGTGGCCCTTGAGGTTTTTGGGCATTAATGTGATGGAAACCAGTCAGACTCAGCTCAGGCATGTCCAGCGGGCTGGAACCAGAGTGCATAACCGAGAGAGAGCAGGGCTGGCCACCCCGGGTGTTTTTGCCCTTACCTCAAGCATGTCTGTCGGTCTGTCAGGATCGGGGCTACTTTGAGGAACTGATCTCTCTGCTGGAGGCGGCCCTGGGCCTGGAGCGGGCCCACATGGGCATGTTCACAGAGCTGGCCATCCTCTACTCCAAATTCAAGCCTCAGAAGATGCCAGAGCACCTGGAGCTCTTCTGGTCCCGAGTCAACATCCCAAAGGTAATCTAGCCCTCTTTGGGGTTCTGGCTGCCGTGTGCATGTGGGCACAAGCCCAGCCCTCGGCCTTGGCTATCCTCCCAGGTGTTGAGAGCTGCAGAGCAGGCGCATCTCTGGGCAGAGCTGGTGTTTCTCTATGACAAGTATGAAGAGTACGACAATGCCGTCCTTACCATGATCAATCACCCTACAGACGCCTGGAGGGAAGGGCAGTTCAAGGATGTTATTGCCAAGGTGAGAGGGTGCCTGAGCACCAGCTCCTGTCTGCCTCTGCCCAGCCTATCCTAGGGGCAGGCAGGATGAATGTCAGTGTGTGCGCCCCAGGGTGTGTTTGTGTTTGCCTTCATCTTGTGAGGGTCTCACTGACCTCTGTGGAGGTCATGGTGATTCTGTCTGCACAAATGGAACAGATGCTTAAGAAGGGTAGTGACTGGCCTCGGCCCCAAAGCTAGGCTACAGGCGGGGCAGGGCCTAGGACCACTCTCCCTACCTCACTCCCCCATGGGGTCCTGAACAACCAGACCCTGGTGTTTGCTCTTCCTTCTGCCCTATCAGATTGGGACCCACCTCCAGACCCCGTCTATACCATTTCCTGTTGTATTGTTTCATATTTTCTACCATCTGGCATATTTTTTCTTCACGTCTCTCCCCCTAAAACTGCTAGCCCCAGAGGAGCACAGGCACCCGTGGAGGTGGATTCATGAGCCCGAATCTGCTGGCCTCTGGATCCCCACCCTTCCTTGGAGCATCCACCCTCCAATAGTCTCGTTGGGCTAAACCAGGGTGCTGAACTATTCCACCAGCTGCCAAATACTGTTGGAAAGTGTCAGGTCTGGGTGCAGGCACTGAGCAGGCCTCTGCTGTTTTGTTTCTGGGCTCAGCCTGGGCCCAGCTTCCAAGCTTCTCCTCCTCTGTGAGCCCTGTGTATTTGAAGGTGAGGGGATGAAGCTTTCTGTCATCAGTTCCGGGTCTTTGGCTTTGAGTGTCCTCGTTTTGTCCCAGTGGCCTTACATGAATAACTTGTCCACAGGTCTCTCCCATTTGCTGTCAGTGAAAGATAGCATTTTGACTGTATGTCAGTTCTGTTGCTCCCGGGAGGGATTGGGGGGGTGGGCATTGGCTCCTCACCATCTGGGTCAGGGAGTAGTCTGCCTTCTGTTCCACATATGGCTGCTGAGGGCAGGTGTGGGTGATGGGTGGAGTACCTAGCCAGGTCTCAGCATCTGAGGTCACACACGTCAGTGCTATTTAGTGTGGTCGTATGTGAAATCGGTGGCCTGCAGACATCCCATCCTGTACAGGTCTGCAGGTTACTGTTGGAAGGGTGGGCAGATTTCACGTTCCTGTGCCCCCAGCATACAAGAAAAACATGCTGGAAAACCCATACTTGATCAATTCTAGGCATGCTTTTTTCACATCGAACTCAAATGATATTGGGATGCATTTTAAAGTTGATGACATGCCATGGTTGAGGTGGCAGTGCTTTTTGTTTCTTAGTGGTGTCTGGGGCGTTATAAGCTGTCCAGGCAGCTGATGTGGCCCATGACCCAAGTGCAGTCTACCTTGATGGTGGTCAGGATCAGAAGATTACTGAGGAGAGATGGAAGTCAGCATGACATCTTGGGTCCGAGGTCACATGCTCATAGACAAGACCATATTTTTTTTTTAAGATTTTATTTATTTGAAAGAGAGTGAGAAAGCACAAGCAGGGGAGGAGGAGGGACGGAGAGAAGCAGACTCCCTGCTGAGCAGGGAGCCCAATGCGGGCCTGAATCCCAGGACTCTGGGATCATGACCTGAGCCGAAGGCAGACGCTTAACCGACTGAGCCCCTCACACGCCCCGACAGACCATTTCTTGTGGCAAAACAGTGTTCATGCAGCTGACAGCTGAGTTCTGTTCTTGATGCCTCTGCCTCTCTGCTATGTGAGAAACCCTTGTCAGTTTGCATGTGGAGGAGAGAGGGATGTAAAGGACACCTACCTGGTGTGGTGGCTGGTGTGGTGGCCTGGCAGAGAGGACATTGTTGGCACACAGCAGGACTCTGGGCACACAACAGGAGAACTTTAGAATCATCTGGCCACAGGACTGAGTGGTGGAGGGCCAGGCAGGAGTGACACAGACCTGGGTTGCATCTCAGCCACTTGCTGTCTCTGTCACTGTGAGCTAGTGTCATCACTGTGAACCTCAGTGACCCCATCCATAAAATGGACATGTTTCCTGCCTGCCAAGTGAGCAGCAACAAGTGCCTGGCCTACAGTAGGTGCTTCTCACAGGTAGTGCAGTGACTGTCAGGAGCCAGAGCACCCTCACTGGTCACCCTTGAGCTTGTGACAGAATCTTTGAGCCTGTTTCTCTTCTTCAAAACAGGAATAATGCCCCGTCCCTAGTCCTGGGGCAGCGGTGGCCGTCCTTACCAACTGCACAAAGGGGTATGACCTTGTTGGTGATCCCATCCTGGTGCTTGGCTCCACAAGAGGGTGCCACACAGACGCCAATGCCCTAGATGGGAGCAGGGGATGCTTCAGAGAGTGCCAGCTGTCACCAGATCAGTGGCTCAGCCCAACACAACACAACACATGTCTATGGTCCCACCCACCCAGAGTGGTTGGGCCTGCTCATATCCATCTTCATAGTCACTGCAGTGAGGGAATGCAGCATGGCCAGTTGTGCTCTGCCTTAAGCTGTCTAAGCAGAGGGATGTGGAGCACTTTGGCCATGCTTTAGTGAAGGCAGCAATGACTTGTTCCAAAGGCGGGGAAAGCGGGTTATCCAGTGTGCCCCTGCCCTTCCACCCCCACCTTACGTCCCCACTGCCCTTTCTGCTTGTTAGACATCTAGGCTGGCGGAGACCCCTGATTGGGTCCAGATACCATTGAGTAAAAGGGCCTGGCTGGAAGATTAGCAGGTTCCAGAGTTCTGAAGCAAGTGTGCCCAGGGGAAGGGGAGGGGGCACCAACAGGGACAGCACTAGGGACTCTGAGGCCAGTCTAGGTCAAAATCTGTGGTGACAGTGAGTGCTCTGCTCTGAGAGGGGCCAGGGCCAGTCCAAGCCAGGGACTGGAGAGGAGGATAAAGTCAGTAACCAAAAAGAGTACCAGTAATGAGGGGGGCTGTGGGTAGTCCCCTTCCTCTGCCATGTGGTCTGCAGATGTCACTGGGCCCACATTGCTGCTGGCTTACCTGGACCTAGTGTTACTAGAAAGCTCCCACTGTGCCCAGCCCCTCCGCCCAGCATGACTCTAATGTTGCTACATTTTGTGTGCACCCTTGGACCTCTACGTGCTCCCTTGGACATGCTGATCACCACACACCTGGCACACGTCCCTTTGGAGGTAGGAACCACCTTTGTTCTCTGACCACCAGGCCCCACTATCAGCAGGCCTAGGAGGGTGGCCTTCCTAGTGACACAGGGTCAGCCTGGAATGACTCAGACCTCGCATACCATGGTGTCTTGTCTGAGAGCAGTGAAGACATAATAGGATGTGTTACAGATTTGCTTACAGCTCAGGGTGAGCTTCCAGGGAGGACTGGGGGAATCTTGCTTGGATAAAACCATGTTTTGAAGTTCAGGTTTATCCTGGCCTGTTACCCCTCATTCATTCACTCAACAGATACTACCTGAGCATGGACCCTGCATCAGATACTAGGCGAGGCAGGAAACAAAGGCCTGCTGTTTAGGTCACTGAGGAGCAAATACTGAGGAGAAAAATGTCAGAAGTGGGAAAGGGGGCATGTTGGGAGGGAGTGTTTGGTCTTGAAAGGGGCAGTCACAACAAGCGTCACTAATAAAGTGCATTTGGGCAAAAACTGGAAGGAGTTACGGTGGAGTGTGCTGCATCTGAGACAGGTGGGTGGGGCGGCCTGGGGATTGACAGGAGCCAACCCTTAGCTCTATCTCCACCCACAGGTTGCCAATGTGGAGCTCTACTATAAAGCGCTGCAGTTCTATTTGGATTACAAACCTCTGCTCATCAACGACCTGTTGCTTGTGCTGGCGCCCCGGCTAGACCACACCCGGACTGTTGGCTTCTTTTCAAAGGTGAGTCAGCCAGCATCCCAGAGCCAGAAAAGGGTGTATTGGGTCAAGGTCATCTGAGTGGTAATTCCTTAATAAATAATTTATTTTTATTTTTGTTAAAAGATTTTATTTCTTTTTTTTTAAAGGTTTTATTTATTTGAGAGAGAGAACACAAGCAGGGGGAGCAGCAGAGGGAGAGGGAGAAGCAGACCTCCCCACTGAGCAGGGAGCCCAACGTGGGGCTCAATCCCAGGACCCCAGGATCATGACCTGAGCCAAAGGCAGACACTTAACTGACTGAGCCACCCAGGCACCCCATTCCTTAATAAGTAGTTTTTTTTTTTAAGATTTTATTTATTTATTTGAGAGAGAGAGACATAGCAAGAGAGGGAACACAAGCAGGGGGAGTAGGAGAGGGAGAAGTAGGCTTCCCCACGGAGCAGGGAGCCCAATATGAGGCTCGATCCCAGGACCCTGGGATCACAACCTGAGCCGAAGGCAGACACTTAACGACTGAGCCACCCAGTGCCCCAATAAGTAGTTCTTTAAATTGATACCCAGCAAATGTAAAGATTAAATGTATCAAACTGCTTTAGGTTTCAGATACAGCTTTGTATTTCAGCCAAAATATCCATAGACGAAACTGGCATTTACTCAGTAACCCAGGCAGCCCTTCGTGTGTTAGTATGTGTAGGGCATATCAGTTGTGGCTGTCTGGAAGGAGACCTGGAACCAGGCTGTACACTTTGGCCCATCAGTGTGTCACAGTGCCCCCAGCTCAGTGCCCTGATGACTTGCCTGAGTGCCCTAACCATTCTCCTGACTTGTCAGGCAGGCCAGTTGCCCTTAGTGAAGCCTTACCTGCGGTCAGTCCAGAGCCACAACAACAAGAGTGTGAATGAGGCCCTCAACCACCTACTGACGGAAGAGGAGGATTACCAGGTGGGTGTGGGGGAAGGAGCCCTATCAGAGGGCAGTGACCTCCCTTTGCCCCAGGGACCCCTGCAGCCAGTGTTGGGCACTCAGGGACTGGAGAGCCCCTCCTCGTACCCGCCCCCTTCTCCAAGGGCTGACCTTGCACAGGAGGGGTTGTGGGCCCCACAAGGCACCAGAGGTAGATGAAGAGGGGCCTTTCTGAGGCCATGGTGGCAGGAGCTGCCAATGAGTAATTCCTGGTTGTCCGCTCCACTGTGTCCCTCACCCACGGAAAGGCCGGGTCTTCCTAGGGTTTGAGGGCATCCATTGATGCCTACGACAACTTTGACAACATCGCCCTGGCACAGCGGTTAGAGAAGCACCAGCTGATTGAGTTCAGGCGCATTGCGGCTTATCTGTACAAGGGCAACAAGCGGTGGGCCCAGAGCGTGGAGCTCTGCAAGAAGGACCATCTCTACAAGGTGGGTTTCCCGGTGCCCCATGCACTCCTGTGTGCTTCCTGATGTTTTGGGGGTGGAGGGCTGGTGAGATGGCCACAACGCCCTATCAGGAGATACTTACGGTGGGGACAAGGAGGGTGAAGTAAAGGGGGACCTGTGTGTAGAACACAGGGTGAAGATCAGTATCTGTCATTAACACTGAGCCTCTTCAGTTACTTGGATCAGAAGACTAGCTCCTATGGAGTTGAATCTTTCCCAGCAGGTGTTTGTGACTCTCACTCTCCCTGAACAGAGTGTGGCAGCATTCACTTGGCACCTACTTTGCTTTCTATTGATCAAGATATAGGGAATAAAAACACCAAAGTGAAAATCCCATTCACAATACTTGTTTCTGCCATTGAGCAGTGGTGCAGTACCACCCTCTCTTGATCCAGATCTGGGCATCTGCTGGCCAGGGTGGGCTGCTTGGAGAGATCCCAGGCCCTTGAAGGCATTACCTTCATTCCACCTGACCTCAGCATCTCCCCAGTGGGATAAAGTACAGTTGCATGAGGGGGCCATTGTTGTAATGTGTGGTGTGGCTAACCTGATCTCCAAGGGTTCCTCATGCCATGAGCCTCTGGGGAGCCTTTTCTCAGGCCATGAGCTTGACCTAAAAGGTGTTACTCCCAGAACTGTCCTTGGCATTCCTGAGTTTCTTTCTTAGAAGAGGACGGGCGTCTCTCTCTCACCGCACATGGGCCGAGGCCAGAGAAGCCTGGACATCGGAGACACGTCAAGCTTCATCCCAATTGTTACCTCCAGTTTGGGACTGTTATGTGACATGTCCTCCCTTTTAGTGACAGTGCTTATGGTCCTTCCTCGGGTGCTGACAGAGGGAACTCTGAGACAGTTTGTCAGGGTCCTCAGGCACTGGCACTGGGAGGTGGCAGCGGGGCTCCAACACACCAGAGGGAAACTGCCCCTGGCTAGGGGTTCCCTACTGCCCCATCCTGCCAGTGTACACACCAGGATCTTGAGTGCATGGCCCCTTATTGCTCGGGCAATGAGTGAGTGAGCGAGCAGTGCTGTGAGAACTGCCAGAAGGCCACCTGTCCCCTTCCAACCAGCAATCCCACTCAGAGCAACGTGTGCAAGAAAGAGAATCCACAAGGACAAGCCACACACAGAAAGCCATGGGCATACTTTCCAGTGCCCTGGTTTTCAGTGAGGGCGACTCTGACCCCCAGGGAATGTTTGGTTGTCACACCTGGTGGTGCGGTGCTACATCTAGTAGGTGGAGGCCAGGGTGGTGCTAAAGAGCCCACGATGCACAGCACCCCCCCACACACACACGTGTCAGCCATGCCTTGGTAGCAGAGCCCACCCTGCATGGAAGTCCTGGGAGAGTGGGCGGTCATAGTGTGCCACCTGGAGGGGTTGGTGAGTAGCCACTGCTGGCTTCTGGGACAGTCATAAAGCAATAAGAAGCATGCTTTCCAGATTGCAGAGGTTGGGTGTAAAAGCAGCGGGCTCTTGGCTGTCAGGGCTAACCACTTTAAGGTGTGTTCACTCTGAGGAGCCAGTGGTATTGAGGGCGTGGTAACTGCGTGTGGGAAGCTGGGATTGTTGAGGAACAGCAGGACAGGTGGGGCATGAGGGAATGTGTTAGGGCATGGGAAGGTCAGGGCTAGGGGCCCATTCATAGGTGTGTGAACAGGCAGTAGGTTCATGGACCCCTCATGCCCACAAGTGAACAGGAGCCTGCAGAGATACAGTCACAGGCTGGGGACAGTGCAGGACAGGGCGAGGGCCTGGAGCAGGGCCCTGGAAAGTGCTGGCACTGGTTTGGGAGGGAGGTTGAGGAACAGGAACGAGGTAGAGAGATGCCCCAGTAGTGACATGGGTCAGGTATGGTGACAAGAAGTGGGAAGGTGTGGGAGAATCTCAGATTCAAGCTTGGTTCCAGGATGCAGGGGGCAGGCACAGACTGAGAGATCATCTGTGGGGCTCATTGCACCTGAATCCTCTAGGAAACTGCCATTGGACAGTTGGAGCACAATGGTTCTGGAAACGTCCACTTTCTGATGATGGCAGTTGAGTCTGTAAGAGTTCATGAGACAGTACCCGGGCCTGTGGAGGAAGAGAAGTGCCCACTTTTAGGTGCACATTGAAGATGAACCAACCAAGGGTGGGCCGCCCTGCTGGACTGAAGGACATGCGGGAAGAGTGCTGAGCAGTGACAGCATTGGTGTCAGAGGTCCAGGGAGACCTGAAGGTGTCCTGGAGCTTTCACTTGAGCCTCCACTCCCCCTGCCATTAAAAGGCCAGGTGCCTTTGTAGGAACAGCATGGGGATGAGGCAGGACTCAGCAGAAGCAACAAGCTGGTGGGAGAGGATCCTTTCAGGATCAGGGACAAGAGGGGCCTCCACAGAGCTGGTTTATAGGATGTTGGGTCCCACGTAGGAGTCTCATGTCAGAGGACTGAGAATGAGAGGAGCCAGGACCGCAACAGCAGGCAGCGGTTAGGGGGCAACCAGAATGCCTTTGAGACTGGTTGTGCCTCTCGGCCGAGAGGCCTCATCTTCAGGCTTCAGTCTCGTGTCTGGAAGCCCAGGTTGTCCAGGGCTGCGGAGGGCTGCTGGAGGGTCCGGGAGAGCTGGCTGACCACTCACTGGCAGTTTAGGCCATTTGCTTCTCACCATTGTGGCTAGAAAATCGAAATCACTAATTTACTGATGATTACTCACTGGGTGGGTATGATTCTTTATGTTTTAGACAAATCTGCAAATATAAAAGTAGCAATCAGGGATTTTTGAGGGGACTTTTTTGTCAGGAAGAACGGGCAGATTGCTATTTCTTGAGCACTGGCTGGGTTCCTTGTAGCTGCTGCATGCTGAGTTGGAAGGATAGCGCTGGCTGTTGAGCCAAGCACAGCGACTCTGACCTTTACATCAGGCCCTGCTAGCTCTGTTACCGTCCCCCAGGCAGTCCCATGCACTCCCTCTGCATGCCAGTCCAGCTGCAAGACCAGAGCCTGTCTCTCAGGGTGCCTGCACCTCTGCGCGTCACCTCCCTCTTGGCATTTCAGCAGGTCTGTGAGAGCCTGCTGCCAGGAACACACTTGGTGCCCTCCAGAGCCCTCCTGGAGGTGGTACTCCATCCTACCGGAGGGCAGCTGAGCCACAGAGACCCCTTTGCAGGCGAGGATGGCCTTCACGGAGCCTGGCACTGTTGCGTGTCCTACCCACCCAGAAAGTGCCTCCCAGCAGCGCCAGGCAGGGCAGACCTGAGCTGTGCGTCTGCCTTGGTTGCAGGACGCCATGCAACATGCTGCAGAGTCCAGGGACGCTGAGCTGGCTGAGAAGTTGCTGCAGTGGTTCCTGGAGGAAGGCAAGCGGGAGTGCTTCGCGGCCTCTCTCTTCACCTGCTACGACCTGCTTCCCCCGGATGTAGTGCTGGAGCTGGCCTGGAGACACAACCTCGTGGACCTGGCCATGCCCTACTTCATCCAGGTGATGAGGGAGTACCTTAGCAAAGTAAGTACGGGCTCTGCCCTGGCTCCCTTGCTGCCACATAGCACGGCTGTGACTCTAGCCCATGCGTGCAGAGGCCCTGTGGTGGCCACTGGCCTGTGGGGGGCCAGCCCAGGTTGGCCAGCCAGCCCCTCCCACCCTGGAGAGTGGCCTCATGCTTTCCCAGTGGTTTGCTGCCTGACATTAACCTATTCTAGAAAATCACCTTGGGGAGCTCTGCGAAGAACTGAGTCCTTCCCCTTGCATCAGCTCTGCCACATGCTGCTAGGGGGCACGACGGCTGTGCTCGCCCACAGCCGAGGGCTCTTGTGCTCTGAGAACAGCTAGGCAGCAGGTAGCAGAGCTCCAGCACACGGCCCGTGGGCTTCGTCCCCGTGCTGTCAGTTCACCTCTCAGGGCGCCTCTGGTGGAGTTCGGGGTGCATTTGTTGGCAGACCTGTCATGGTAACCCCGCTTTTGCTGACCACTTAGTAGGAATGGTAACACCTGGACAGGTAGATAGTCATCCCCTCTACAGCTGTAGTCACAGGTTTGGGTCCAAAGCTGACAGGTGAAGACATGGGCTCAGAACCACATCTCCCTGGCCTCAGGGCCATACTCATGTCTCGGTAAGTTGCTTCTACCACTCCAGATATCACTTGGTGGCCCTAGCCTCCTACTCTTTCTTTGCAGGTTGATGAGCTGTTTAACAAGGTGGGAGTGTCTGATTTTAACTCTCCGTGTGTGTTGAAGCCCTAGGAGTTCTGGTCAGGGGCCTAATTGAGGCACCATCCAGAGACCCTTGTCACCTAGTCTGGTTTGTTTCTAAGGCTGCAGAAAAGCTGCCACCCAGCAGCACCTACTGGCCCATCCAGCCATACGCCTAATGTTCTTCCAGGCATATGGAGGCCCCATGATGCTAATAAGCAGCCCCTAGGCTGAGGGTCTCTTTCAGTGGTGTGAGGGGAGGGGCCTGAAGGTGTTAGTCTGGGGTTAGAGAAGAAACAAGAAGTGCACAGGTGGGGGGTGTCTGGCACTTGCCAGCTTTGGCCTGTGAGGGCTTGCTTTTTCTGCCACCTGCAGCGCCTCCTGGGAGCTGCCCAGCCCCTGTCAAGGACTGTTCCATGGGTCATTCAAGACCATCTCCCTGCTACAGGAGGAGGGACTGCCAGAGTGTGTCCTAGTCCCGTTCACACAGCGCATCTGAGTGGGAGGTCTCCCGAGGCTCTTCAGGGGACAGGAGAGGGGCAGTCCTGGCCGTGTGGCCTGATCTGCAGGCTACTAGGGTACATAGACTGGTTGGATTTACAAGAGTCCCTGGTTCCTCAGCTACAGTGGATGGCAGCTCCCTAAAGGAAGTGTCTGTGCTGTGTGGAGCTTGTCTTCAGAACCTGTCCCACGGTTTCTGCTTTTTCCATCCCTAAATTGTCTTAGCCATAGTCTGTCTGCTGTGCCCCTGCATAAAGAAGGGTGCATATGGCTTGAATATCTTCCTAGAGTCAAGGCCCATGGGTTAACATAAGAGGAACTCATACCGCTCAGACCTTCATTGCTGCGGGTGTTGGGACCTCCAGGGGGCCTCGAGGACTAGGGGGGAACACACTCCCTCTCTGTGATGAATGATGGTCATCCTGGCAGCCATGTCAGTACTGCAGCTGCGTAGCTACTTCAGGGTGGAACAGTGTCCTTGGGCTACAGCTGCCTTCCTGCTGGAACCTGCTCCCTAACCCAGGGTCCCCAGACACCTCCCCTAGTCCTGGGAGGAAGACAGGGGCTACCATGGCTCCCAGCATCGCTGCCACCCCACATGCCTGCACCAGCATCAGACCCGATGCCTGTCATGTTGGGGATAGGGTGGGCTCAATGGAGGTTTCTTAGGCAGTGGTGGGATGTGGGCTGGTCCTTAGCTGGCCTGGGGCCCAACAGACTAGACTGCTGTGAGGTCGAGAGGCCCAGACAAGAAGGCCACAGCCCCTTCCTGCCTGGAGAACCGGGCCCAGGGCCTCTTGATTCATTTGGGAAGCTTGAGGACCATCCCTCTGAGAAAAACCCACATCCCTGAGCCCCCTGGCTCTCTCAGCGGAGGATGCAGGCCTAGCTTAGACCTCAGCCTGGGTGGGAGCCAGCTGAAGGAAGAGAGTATAGATTGCAAGGCCACTGCACTGTCTTGCTCCTTCCTCACCTCAGCTCTCATCCCAAGGAGGGAAGGGGAAAGGAGTGCACAGGGCCAGTAACAGGGCTGCTTCTGCTAGGGTTCTGGTGCCTGGCCTGATCTCTCCCTGGCCCGAGTACACACAGGGCACATAACTTTTTCTTCTTTCTGACTCAACTGCTTGTTTTGGTGGGGCAGGGGGCTGGGGGTGTCCCAGACACACAGTTGCTATCGCCACCACTAGCACAGTGCTGTCTGCCCCTCAGGCCCCTGGCACCACCTTGCTCTGTTCCCTCCCCATCCGTGTGTCTGCCCCAGCCTGTGGGTACTGCATGGGGTAGCCCCTGGTGAAGCCTTGAGGAAGAGCAAGGAGGCAGCCTGTCCTCACATGGCTGTCGCTGCCACCATCTCTGAGGTGGCACATCTGCCCTGCCAGGTGGGATGTCCCAGATGTCAGATGACTGGTCTCCTCAGGAAAGGTGGGCAGCATGGACTGGCTATGGCTAGATGTAGGAAGTCGTCTTGGCGGTGCACCTGTATCCAGAGGAGGGCCAGCCCCGTGAGCTGGGCCACACGTGCAGCCTGCAGTCACCGGCCGTTCTCTGCTGCCTTGGGCCGCCAGGGGCCCGCTTGAAAGGCACCGAGCTGGAACAATGGGGGCGTCACCAGGGCCCCCTTGGGCACTCCACGTCTACCCAGTTATAGAGGCTTCACCTTCCTGTGGAGCAGGGCGGTAGTCACTGTGGTACAGCGTCTGCCCTCCAACCAGCCCCTGCCCTGACTTTCCTGGAGGCTGTGTGCTCTGCCTCCCGGCCCCACATTCACCTCCTGGCCCAGACTGAACGCGGCCTGTCAGGCAGGCACTTGAGCGATCTCACCTCTTGGCAGGTAGACAGACTGGACGCTTCGGAGAGCCTGCGCAAGCGAGAGGAGCATGTGGTGGAGCCCGCCCCTCTCCTATTTGGTAGGTGGCATCCCCTTGCCCCTAGGGAGGGGAGAGTAAGGAAGGTCATTCACATTACCCTTCCCTGGCTGGGCTTCAGATCAGAGAGGAAATGGACAGGGTGGGGCACGGAAGGACCACAACGGCTGCCGGGCGTGGAGAAGGTCAGTGGACCCAGGAATGTTGAAGAGGCACGGCCATTGTCCTCCCTTTTCTCAGGGTACCTGCCTTCTGTGAGGGTGCCCCTGCTTGCTCCTTGTGCCTAGCAACTGCCCCAGTCTGAGCTGCTGCCGTGTGCTGCTCTGCCTGCTGCTGGCTGTGACTGGAGAGGCTGCCTGGATGGACTGGCTGTCGAGCAGATTAGTTGGTGTCCGCTGCACCAAAAGGCTGTTGGGTTCTGGAGTGTGTTGCCGGACTAACAAAGGCCTGAGGGTGTGGTGTGAGCACGCAGCACGTCTCCCACCAGCTGTGTCCTCCTCAGGGTCACCATTAATGTCAATCTGGTTTTTTTAGATTTTGATGGGCATGATTGAGACCCAGCCAGTTGAGCTAAGTAAGTGTCCCATTTCGGGACTAGCTTACCCCCTAAGCCTGGCCAGCCTCTGTAGCTGGCCCCACAACAGCAACATCCACTGTCCTTGCCCCCAGGCACCTGTTCTCCAGTGCTTGAGCCTTGGGTGGTCAGGGCTGGTCTGGGACCCTGCTCCTTGGGCCCCTGGCCACTCGGGGGCAGCAGGAGCTCTGCTCATCCTTTGCTTCTCCCTCTGCAGGCCAGCAGCTGATGCTGACAGCCGGCCCTACTGCAGGCCCTGCCCCTGCTGGCTTCCCCTATGGATATGCTCCTGCACCTGCCTTCGCCCAGCCTCCTGTGTACGGCTTCAGCGTGTAGCGGGCGCTCCGTGGCAACACGCCTCTGTGGGGTTAACTTCAAGGAGCGTGTCATCCCACAAGCACAGAGGACTCTGATGGGAGGCGGGGACACCTGGACATTATTTATTTTTGCTGAGGCCCAGTAGTGGCAGCCTCTAAGCCATCTCCAAGCCAGGGGAGGCCAGGGTAGCCACTGACTGCCCAAGAAGACCAGCTCTGGTGGACTCCTGCCTCCAGGCCCTCTGGCTGGAGCCAGGCATTCCTGGGGAGTCCTCAGCAGGGATTCCCCGCCCTTGGTGGGAGGGGCACCCAGTTTTCGCTCAGCACTGACGGAGCTGCCCCCTCCAGGCCACTTTGCCAGACACAACTGAACGGACCTTTTAACCTGGCCCTGAGCCTCCTACCGATCATGAATATTAAAGTCGGTTTATCAAGGCAAAGCTTCCCTGCTTGGTGCTGGTGTGGGTAGCAGGGGACAAAAGATTTGTTGGTGCCTCTCTGGAACGGGAACCTGCGTCTGCGCATGGAACAAGCTGCCCAGGGGGAGATAGCCAGGGTGGGGATCTTTTTCCTGAGTTCTCTGCGTGGAGCTCTAAATACCGTAGCGGGGAAATGGTAGCCGCACAGCCCGTTGGGTGTCGGAATGCCAAACCCTCAAACGTCAGGGATGGGACTAGCCCCAAGTGCCCCGGGGGTGGGTGGGGGGGCGGTCTGCCCGTCTCTCCACCCCGGATCTCCTGGGATCCCGGTCGCTCAGGCAGACGCTACTACCCTGAGACCTGCTCCTTCCCGTACCGGATTCTGCCAGATGCCGGGGCGGGTTTTAGAAACTGCACCTTGACCCACAGATCCAGGCCCGAGCACAGCACCGCCTCCCAAGGACCCTGAGCTCAGTCATTGGCTGGGCTATCGATACCGCCCCGGCGCCTGCCTCGCTCGCCCCGCCCCGGCCTCAGTTTCCCGGCCGGCGCGGGGCGGGCCGGGGGCGGGGCCCGGCTCGGACCACGCGGGGCGGAGCCCGGGAGCTGACGCGACCGCTCCGCCCCCCGGGCCTTAACCGGCCGCCGCCGCCGCCGTGGACCGAGCGCGGAGAGTAGGAGGCTCGGACCGAAGGCCGACGCCGGGCGCCCCGCCTCCCCGCCTCCCCGCCTGCCATGGCCAAGCCCCGCGCTCTGGCGGCCGCCGCACCCGCGTCCGGAAAGGCCAAGCTGACGCACCCGGGGAAGGCGATCCTGGCAGGTGGGCCCCTCCGTGGCACGGACCCCCAATCTGCCCCCTCCGTTGGCCCCACCGTGCTTCCGGGTGGGCTCGGGACGCCGAGGCCCCGCCCCACTTCCGGGGCGGGCGGGGGGGGCGCGGCCCGGGTCCCCAGCCAGCGCGTGGGGGATCGCCTGGTTCGTCGCCCCTCCGCGCCTAGCCAGAACAACGTGGGTGGGGCAGGGGACGCTGCCGGGCCTCCCCTACACCACAGGCGCGGGACAAAGTCCGGGGCGGGGAAGGGGCCGGAGGGCCCGGCCGCGGGGCGGTGGTCTCAGGGTCCGGGTCCCTGGTCTCCTCAGGCGGCCTGGCGGGCGGCATTGAAATTTGCATCACCTTCCCCACCGAATACGTGAAGACACAGTTGCAGCTGGACGAGCGCTCGCACCCTCCGCGGTACCGGGGTATTGGTGAGTAGGGGGCTGCCGGGGGGGGGGGGGGGGGGGCGAAGGGGTAGGGGCGGCGCGCCACCGAGAGGGCCGGGCCCTGCGCTCGGGGAGCAGCCTTGGCGGGCTGCGGGGAACTGCGCGGGGCGGGTCTCTAGGGCGGCTGGGGTCGCTGAACGCCCCCTCCTCCAGGGGACTGCGTGCGGCAGACAGTCCGCAGCCATGGCGTCCTGGGCCTGTACCGAGGCCTCAGCTCCCTGCTCTACGGCTCCATCCCCAAAGCGGCCGTCAGGTGAGGCGGGCTGGGGTGGTCGAGGGAGGGCATCCGGGCCGGGCGGCTGCACCCCCTCTCACCCCACTGCCTCCTGTTCCCAGGTTCGGGATGTTTGAGTTCCTCAGCAACCACATGAGAGATCCCCAGGGACGCCTGGACAGCACCCGGGGACTGCTGTGCGGCCTGGGTGCTGGTGTGGCGGAAGCTGTAGTGGTCGTGTGCCCCATGGAGACCATCAAGGTGGGGAGGGTCCCAGTAGGGAGAAGGTGTGCGGAGGGGTGCTAGGGTGGCTGGGGTCATCCTAGGAGACCGGCAAGGTGAAGAAGGTCCTGCAGGAGCAGGGCAAGGTGTGCAGGGGAAACTGCCTGGGGAGCTGGGTGCAGGAGGTGTGCAGAAAGGGCCTCCTCTGGAGACTGGACACTGTCCTAAAGGCAGTGGGACAACTGACATTGGGGTTTTTTAAAAAAATACTTTTATAAACAGAAAACGTAAGATAACATGTTTCCTGCCTAAGCTGTAGGAAATACCAGCAAATGTAACTGCAGAGACTTTAGTAAGGCCAGCCCTCTTGTTTGCTGGGGTCTTTGTGTCCTGCAGTGGCCTGGGAGGCCCTGTTTCCAGGTGAAGAGCTGCACCTCCAACCCTGATCAGATCTTTGTGGGCCCTGGGCCTGCAAGCCAAAGGGCCAGATATGCCCTTCCAGGGGCATCCTGGGAGCTAGGGCCTTTGCTTTCCTCTCACAGGTGAAGTTCATCCACGACCAGACCTCTCCCAACCCCAAGTACAGAGGATTCTTCCACGGGGTCAGGGAGATTGTGCGAGAACAAGGTGAGCCATAATGGCTTCCTCCTCAGGTAGGGCCAGGGACCTTGGCCAGGCTGGCCTGAACTTCCCCTTCCTGCTTTGGTGCTCTGGTGTGCCACTCTCCCCACTTCCCGGTCCCCATCCGGGGCCTGGGAGGCACCAGTATGACTCCCATGCCTGTCTGCCCCTAGGGCTGAAGGGGACCTACCAGGGCCTCACAGCCACCGTGCTGAAGCAGGGATCTAACCAGGCCATCCGCTTCTTCGTCATGACTTCCCTGCGAAACTGGTACAAGGGTATGTATCTGTTGGGTCTGTACCCCTAAAACCCCACTTCCAACCACTCTGGGTTAGGCTCCTCCTCTTCAGTCTTCCCTGCCAGGACCTGGCCTCCTGGGGCCCACACATTGATAGGCTCTTTTCCATGCTCCTCCCCAGCCCTGAAGAGCCCTCCCCTTTGCCTTCCCATCACTTTCTGATTGCATCTCCCACCCACATCCAGGGGACAACCCCAACAAGCCCATGAACCCACTGATCACTGGAGTGTTTGGAGCTGTCGCTGGCGCAGCCAGTGTCTTCGGGAACACTCCTCTGGACGTGATCAAGACCCGGATGCAGGTGGGAGTGGGGGCAAGGAAGGGGATAGGGAGTTTGTGACAGGGGCTAGCCGCTGAACCCTGTGGCACACTGCTGTCCTGCAGGGCTTGGAGGCGCACAAATACCGGAATACATGGGACTGTGGCTTGCAGATCCTGAGGAATGAGGGGCTCAAGGCGTGAGTAGGGGAGGGACAGGGCTGTGGTCCCCACCCGCTGCCAGCACCAGGCTATCCCTCAGGGAGTCCTTACCTTTAGGTTCCTGCCCTTGTCCCTCTGATGTCTGGACCCACCCTCACTGTCTAGGGACACTGTTCTTCATTTGCCTTCTCACCTCCTACCTCTCCCTGCCCACAACCCCAGATTCTACAAGGGCACCATCCCCCGCCTGGGCCGGGTCTGCCTGGACGTGGCCATCGTGTTTGTCATCTACGATGAAGTGGTGAAGCTACTCAACAAAGTGTGGAAGACAGACTGAGTCCCCGAAGGGGTCTGCATGGGGGTTGGCCGAGGTGCCTCCAGACCAGTCCCCACTGCCCTCTTCTCACGATTCTAGTGCAGTCGTGCCAAAAGGCCCCTTTTCCCTGTTCCTTGCACTCCATGGCCTGGGTCTGTCCCCTGCAGCCATCGAGTCCACATGTCCCTTAGTGCCAGGTGTCCCGTGGTGTGTTATGACACCACCATTGTGTCCATGTGTCCGGCCAAGGCTGGGTGTCCCTCTGGCCTGTGAATCTGTGCCCACTTGTCCATGTGCTTACTCATGAGCCGTGCGCCTGTGTTTCATGTTCTGTGTCACGTGACCTTGTGCCCCACTTCCCGGGGTGCCCATGTGGCTTGGGTCCACGGCCCTGTAGCCATGGCCCGGTCCCAGCCCGGTGCCTTCCACCCTGGGCAGCAGGGGCACCTGCCCCGGCCTACCACAGCTGCCTCCGGGCCTCAGCCTGGCCTCACCGCATTCCAGGGGCTACATGCCCCCTGCTTCTCCCACCACTGGCCTTAACTGGCCCTTGGGCCCTCCCTCCGCCCAGGACAGGTTGGCACCCGCCACTCTCAGGACCACCCTCCCATGGCAGAATAAACCGGATCCTGTCGCAGCCTCCTGTCCCTGTGTGGGCCCATCTGTGGGTGGATAATGATTGTCCATGCCTCTGCAAAGAGCAGGTCCACCCTCTCACCAGAGGACACTGGCAGGGGAACAGGGAAGCAGGGCAGCAGGCAAGCTGGTGGGTGAGGCAGCTGTGGCCACAGCATCAGACCCCAAGAGGCCTGGCACCGTCACGCCAAGGAACATTTGGACTCTGTCCAGGCCATGCTTGTGGCCTGTGAGCAAGGTTCTGCAGGGTCAGCTAGTGGACATGCCCTCAGGATCACCTGGCAGGCAGCACTGAGTGGGCAGAGTGGAGAACTGCCCCACCCCAGGGGTTGGGCCTGGGAGATAGTGCTCCAGGGCCGTTGACTGCCCCTCAGCCTGTGGCCTAGCTCACCTTCTACTACTCCCTCACAGTTTCTCTGTGGTCTGCTTGTGGGGAAGTGCTTTGGGGCATCCAAATTCTGAGGCTCTGAGCAGGGGACCTTTGCTCACTCCTTTACCGTGGTCGAGAGACAGCTGCCCTGGGGCAGGATGGGGTAGAACTGCCTGACCAGGGCCCCAGGACCCCTCCTTCCCCCCAGATCCAGAGCTGGGAACCACAACCCAGGGCCAAAGTGGAAGAGACCTGAGAACAGGATGGGATAAACCAGGGCCCCTGGCTGTGCGGGGGCAGAAGGCACTTTGCTGTCCAAGTGATCCATGGGTAAGAGTCATTCAAGGCTTTGGTTCAGATTGGGAAATAACTTGCCAACAGAAGCCTCCCAGTAAGCAGGTCTGGTCCCTAGAGCTGCTCCTTTTAGGGGAGAGTGCCCTACCCCTGCAAGCTCCCACAACATCCAGATCCCTGGTCTAGGGATCTGGGACAGATCCGAGGATCAATTGTGTAAAAAGGAAAATGGTTTTAAAGGACTGGGCAGTGCATACTCGCTGCTCTTGGAAGGTAACCAGTCTTAGCCGCAACTGAGGGGCCCCACAGCAAAGCTTGCCTGCCCACAGGGGCCAGAGGCTGTCTCCCACACACACATACTGGGGCATGCAGGCCCAGACGCAGGCCACTGGTTCTGGGCCTCAGGAGCTTTGCTGTAGTGATAGACAGTGCGGGCCCATGGCACAAGCCACTGAGGCTAGGGGAACACACAGCAGACAGCATCTCTGGGCTGTGGTGGGGAACAGAAAGAACCCTGGCTTCTCATTTGTTCACTGTGTGACCTTGGGCCTAACCTCAATTTCCTAATCTATGAAATGGGGTGACAGAAAAACTCAGCCCATCCGTATAAAGTGCTTAGAACAATGCCTAACCCAGTAAGCCCTTGCATGTGTAGCTTTCTTCTTTGGGTTGTGGAAGGTTATTCACAGTCAGCCAGAGTTCCAGGTAGTTCCTAGAGCAGGCAAAACCCAGCAGCTGAGCCCTGAGGGGCCTCAGTGCTCCCAGTACTGACCTCCAGGAATGGTATCCATTCCCTGACTATGCACTAGCATCCCAGAATCCCGTCCCCTTCACCCTTCACTGGGAGGATGGGGCTGAGACTGCACTGGTCTGAGAGTGGGGCATGGGGACCCCCACCCAGGAGCAAACTAGCCCCCATTCCTCTCTTCAGGAGGGTCAGGAGCCCTACCATAGTCCAGGTCCCCTCTCCTGTGTCTCCCAGCACGACGTGGTAGCCCAGCCAGAAAAGACTGAGCTGGGTTGAGTCTCCCGGGGCTATGGTTACAGAAAAGCCACCCACTCTGGTGGAGGCAACCCCACCCGCTTCACACATTACCTGAATTAGTAGGCGGCCTCTGTTCTTGGAGCTGATACCTGAGAGAAGGGGAGCAGGAGGGGCGAGGTATCCTGTATGCAGGAAAGAGCTTGTGGTGTCCAGGCTGAGGGAAGTGAGCAGGCAGGGACCTGGAGGGAGGGAGCCCAGCTGTGTTTAACTAAGACCTCAGAGGCTGCAGAGAGGAGGACAATGGCGGGGGCATAGGGGCAGAGATGTGTGCAGATCTTCAAAGAATTGGGAGGTAGAACAGACTCAACTTCCGGCCTGGTCCCCCACCTAGACACAGACCAGTGGTGGGGTAGCGGGTGGGGTGGGGAGAGTCCCAGGAGGTGGCTGGGCCTGCTCAGCAGAGGAGAGATGTGAGCTGAGGAGGGTGGAGATTCCGGGTCACCATGTCCCACCCACAGCCAGAACCTCTGCTGGGCTGGAAGCCACAGCCAGCCTCCACTCAGCCTCAGGCAGCCTTCACCATCTAGCATGGCCTTGAGCCTGGAATCCTAACGCAATGTGACCAGGAGGGACAATGGGCCTCAGAGGCAGGGCAAGGGAGCAGAGGGTGAGGTGGTGGCTACTCTTGGGGCAGGGCTTGGCCAGCCTGCGGCCCTGTCATCACTGCTGTGAGGCTAAAGAATAGTGTCCTACCCCTTTAGGCAGAGGCCTCAAGCAGCTGTCCTCCAGCTCCCCTGCTTCCTTGAACCCACCCCCTGCCCCTGCCACTACTGCACAGGCGTCCCCTGGATTTTTCCATGTCCTTGGGTAGGTGATGAATGGCAGTTAGAGCTTAGTACACACACCAAAAAAGTCACTCCTGACAAATGGGTCTGTGTCCTTTTAGCCTACAAAGAGAATTCTGTTTTTCGGGTTGTGCCCTTAGCCTTTATAGCAAACACAATCTCAGTTGAGGATGCCGGAGTTATTTCCTTTCTTTTTACTTCCTGCAAGTTCTCAGATTCCCTGGACAAGGGTCTTTGGTAAGGGGCACAGAATCAGGGTTCTAGAGGAGCTCCTGCCACATCAAGATCTGGGAACAGGGACTCGACACCCTAGGGGCAAGGACTTAGATGCATGCACAGTAAAGAACTCGTGAAAGGACAACTGGAGGGCCACAGACAACACTCAGGATTGTGGGTGAACTTGACCTAGGTCAATGATGTGGGTGACCCATGGAAAGAAGGTGGCCCCTGGTGTGGTCTTGTTTCTCCCCTCCCACACCCACCTGGCAAATAACTCTGGGGCAAACTCCCCTTCTCCCCCCACCCCCACTCATTTTGGGTCAAACCCTGACCCTCCCCCAACTGTTGTCACCTTTGTCTCCTGGCAGGCCACGCCCACCTCCCCCACGTAATCCTCCACTGACTAGGCCTGACCTGGGAGGCTTGGCCACAGGGGTGTCATCTCCTGACGTGACCTCAAAGGGTAAACCATCCCACCCCCTCTGCTCCTAAGCAGCGCGCAGATGCCTACAGTGGCCTGCCGCCCAGTCCCTGGCTTAAAAGCACTGAAGACGCTGGGGCCTTGGGCAGTTTTACCACGCTGACCGGGTCGGTACGGCTGAAGCTCCCTAGCCAGCCTGTTTATCTGCCCCTGGCTGCCCTACACAGGCTGACCGAAGCCCCGCAGCGCCTTCCCCACCCGCGCCGCCCGATGGCCTGACAAGGTGTCCAGGAAACTGCCCCCAAAGGCTGTGATGGGGGCAGGGTAAATAAACTGCCCGCGATTGTGACCAGGAGGCTTATCCCGAGCAGGTCACGGGAAAGAGGCTGTGCTTGCCAGGGCCGAGTGAAGAAGGGTCCACCCTCATGGTCACTCGTTTGCGCCCCCAGGCAGCCTGCTAAAGGCCGCAGACCATCAGGGCCTCTCTCAGCACTCGCCATTAGAGGGACGGGGGCCCGTGGGCGCAGAAGGCACCCAGGGGGGCTTCCTGGGTCCATTTGTGAAGAAGGAACCAGGTTTTCCCGGCCTTGGGGACACGCGGTGAGAGCAGGGTAGGTGGCGGCCCCGGCGCGAGAACGAACCGCGGCCGCCCGGGGCGGGGACACTCGCGCCCGGAAGTCGGGACGGCCCGTGCTGATGGCGTCACGGGCGCGCTCCCGGCCGGCGTAGGCTCGCTCACGCGCTCCCCCGGGGCTCAGCCGCGGTTCAGGGTGGCTGGGGTGTCGGGAGGCCGGTCGCTCGCAGTCAGTGCCACCAGTCCCCACCCTCCTATTTCACCGCCAATGCCCGCCCTCGCCTGCAGTCCCCCAACACTCTCCCGAGTCACTGAGGCGCCTGCCCTTGCGACCGACGGCTCACGTTGGACGCTGCTAGCGGCCTGCCCTGACACGCCGGCTGGAGGGTACATCCCCCGAGCTCCCGCACCCCCTCCTGGACATGGCTGTTTCCCAGGGCTGGACTTCTCCCGCGGAAGCCTGCTTCCTGCCTCGCCCCCAGACGGGCAGCACGCGCTGTTCCCTCTTCCTCGCCCCCGACCTTTACTTTGTTATTCACACTGTTCTCAGGCCCTGCCGGACCTATGTACAGGTGGAGGGCCTGTTCCCCTTTTCCCGCACAGCCCCCTCACCTGGTTACCTTCCTGTGTACTCAGACCCGAACTCCCGGAGGGCAGAGCCTGGGCCTGTGGCTCACCCGTGTCCACTCCTCAGAGCCTGGGCTCCAGAGATGTTTGCCAAGTGAAGGAAGGAAGGACTTACGACTGTGTCTTTTCCTCCTCCCGGCAGGTTTTTGCTTCAGTGCCCCCAGCCTCAGCCATGAGGAAGGAGATAGGGTCAGGGGATGGGACCAAGAGGGCTCCACCATCCTCTCCACGGCTACCTCCCTTCCGGTCCTGCCTCCCTGGCCAGCTTCAGACCAGCCGTCTGCTGCCAGCCATGGGTTCATGGAAGGCACAGTGGCCTTGCCACATCCCCATGGAGGGGGAGGCCTATGGTGCACTGACACCCCTCTGAGTCTCCCGCTCCAGGGGCCTGTCATTAGCAACCCAGGAGGAGACTTAGGGGCTGGGGGTGTCCCTACGGAAGGCAGCAGCGAGCACAGGCTGCTCAACTGGACAGTGGTGCCTCCTGGCTGGACCTTTCCTCTCGGCCAGCCCTGTTTCCCAGACTGGAAAACCCAGGCAGAGACAAATGAACTATCTAGGACCTAGCTAGTGAGAGAGGGCAGAAGGGAGTGGGGAGGCAGCAGGTGGCAACACATCAGTCCTGACTGAATAGATCAGCAAATATGCCCCTCAGGGGCCCAGACCCTTAAAAAGGACCCCAAGGGAAAGATGGAGGTTCTGCAAGCGGTGGCTCCTTGTCGATCTCCATCAGCATCCTCCAGTCGGTCACCTGGCTCCTGGTCACGATGGGGAGGGTGTGTGCTTTACTGAGGAAGCCAAGCTCAGTGGGGAAGCTGATGCCCAGGGCTCCAAGGGGTGATCAAGGCCAGAGGTGGAATGGGAGGAGGACAGAAGGGAAGGGTGATCCCAAGGATGGGCAGAGACTGTGTTCCCCAATCTCCCAAAAAGGCTGGCAAAGGTGGAGGCTGGAGCCAAGAGCCTGTCCACTCACACCTAGTGGGCCAAGTCCATGCATCAGCCCTTTGGCCTGATGAAGTGAGGTATGCATCCTTAGCTCTGGTGCTCAGGACCAGGCTTGGCCCAGCCAGCGGGGGAAACCGAGACCAGCCTCTGGGCCTGGACTACAGAGGTTCCGTGGCTACTCAGGCCAGAGGTGTCCTCCACCGCTTGCGCACTCCCTGCTGACAATTGAGCTGCCAAAGCAGATTAACCCGGGTGCTAATCCCTGCTAATGGCTTCAGAATCCCCGGCGCTGAGCAGCTAAGCCGGCCTTTCTCCGCGGCCGCGGCCCGGCCCTCCCCGGCAGCTTCAGCCCCACGACCGCGCCGATACTATCTCGGCCCAGCCCGGCCGCGGGTCCTGCGCTAATCCCTGGCGCTCGCTTTCTTCCCCGTCCCGCTCAAGATCGGGCCGATTGGCGTTTGATTACGGCCGCTATCGAGGGCCTCTTTGTGCTATCGGCCCCAAATCCTCTAATTCCGTGATAAAGGAGGCATTAGCGGCGTTTGCTGCAGAGAAAGGCACCGGGATGAAAGAAAGCAATCAGGGGAATCCTGATGGCCTCGCCTGCGGGGCCTGGGAGGGAGGCCAGAAAGGGGGTCCGGGAAGAGGAGGGGATGTGGGAGGAGGGGCTGGAGAAAAAAGGGGTGCTGCCTTAAGGAGCCTGACTCCCCACCTCCACCCTGAGTCTGCCTTGAACTGTGCCGAGGACCTCCTCCCCACTTCCACTATGGCTGCCAGCTCTGCTGGATGCTGAGGGACCACATACCGCCCCCCCCCGCCCCCCCGCACCATCTTTGCACTTGCTGAGACCTAACCGCCAAACACACCCTGGACCTTGCTGGGCCTGCCTTGCACTTCAGTCTCTGACTGCCCAAAGCCAATGATCTCTCAGGGTTCGTCGGCAGATCCATTCCACCCATGGCCCCTGATGTTCCTCCAACCTCTCCCAACCCCCCAGAGGCCCTGCTCCCCCCCTCCCCCATCTGTCCCTCTCTTTTGGCACTGACCAGCTTTGACCAGTCCTGGAAGCAGCCGGGTCTGCTCTTCAGTGTGGGAAACAGAAGTGAGGGCATCCAGTGTTGACTAGGATTGTTGATGGAGCATTTGCTGAGGAAGGGGCCCCAAGATCTCCAGTGTTGCAGTGGGGTGAGTAGGAAGGACCCCTCTGCAGAGGCCACAATGAGCCCCAGGGTGGGGCTGAGTCAAGCCAGGCTGGCTGTGCACTGGGCTCATTGGGGGAGCTGACCTGGAGTGCGGGCAGCAGGAGAGCAGGCAGAGGCCAACAGGGCAGACAGACAGAAGTGGCAGAGTCCAGGGGCTGGAGGACCACAAAAACAAGGGGACTAATCCCCAGGATCCTCTTATCCTGAGAATTTGAAGCAGGGGAGCACTGTGATTGGATTTGTGTTTGTAGAGATCACTGCTGCCTCTATGGACAGGCTCACTCACTTTGAGGCTTGGACAGCTCTGTGGCAGGTGAGCATTTACCAAGGCGCACAAGTGGGTGGGTGGGCCACTAAACCTGAATGGACAGGTGTGCATTTACCAAGGTGAACAAGAGTCTAGGTGTGCCATTTTTCCAGGTGGCTAGGTAGAAAAGTGGGCCATTTACCAACGGGGACAAATAGATGGTTGGGTATGCGCCATGGGTAGCATCATGGAAACTGCTGGGGCTCTGTCCAGATCCCTTCAGTGGTCAGCCCACCTGTCCTGCTGCTTTGAGTGTTGGCAGCTAATGGAGCACAGCCGCCTTGGAGCACTGCCTTTGGTGATGGAGCCTCCCACACTCCCTCTGTTCGGGGCAGAGCTCAGCCAAGGACGGACTGGCATAGGGTACAAAAGGCCGGTTCTTACTTTGCCTCAAGGCAATTCAGATCTGTGAAGCCACCAGTGCTTCCATATGGGATTACAGGAAACTGACCCTAAGCAAGACCACCTTCTTGCTTAGCACTCTCCATTCCTCACCCTGCCCGGTCCTGCTTCCAGGGCCACCGACCATCTCAGTCTCCTGAGACTAAAGAGTTTACCAGGAGGTAAATTCCATTGCTCAAACTATAATGGTTACTCACCCTATACTTCTTTTGTGTCCCCCAAAAAGAGATGTTGACGTTCTAAACCCCCGTACCTGTGAATGTTAACTTAACTGGAAATAGGGTCTTTGCAGCTGTAATTAAGATGTAAATTAAGATGAGGTCATAGTGGAATAGGGTAGGTGCTTAATCTGGTATAACTGCCGTCCTTATAAGAAGTAAGAAGAGACACAGAGGCAGACACACAGAGAGGGTAAGCCACATGAAGACACACACACACACACACACACACACACACACACAAGGAGAACATGGTGTGATGACAGACATGGAATGGAACAACGCATGTACAGACCGAGGGGCACCAAGGATTGCCAGAAACACCAGAAGTTAAGAAAAAGGCATGGAACAGATTCTCACCAGAAGCACTGCCCTGTTGATGCCTTGATTTTGGAACTTTGGCCTTTAGAACTGTGAGAGAATAAATTTCTGTTGTAAGCCACACAGATTGTGGGACTTGGCTAAGGAAGACCCAGCAAACAAATACAGATTTCTTCACTCCTAAGAACACACCCTCAAAAATAAGTCATTTGGATAAGAATCTCAATATCAGGCTTTGGTTCTAGGGGACATGGCCTTGGCCAGAAGTGGGTGGTCCCAGGAAACTGACCCTAAGGATGGCACTCTGAAATTGGATCCCTAGCCAGCTGGGTGGCAATGAGAGACCATCACCGATGGCATGTGGAGACTTGATAGCCACTGGCATGAGTAGCTGTGTGACAGTGAAAACTGTCACCTGGGAGAACCACGATGGGAAACAGGTGGAGAGGGAGACAGTAGCTGGAACACTGTCTCAGGCACTTGAGAGGTAGGGAGGAAATGGTAACCATAAGAGCAATGGAACTAAGTGGCTGTTGCAAAGTATTATTGATTCCTTGACGAGAGAACATGGCAAATTCAGAGATATTAATCAACAGTGAGTGACGGAGGCCACCTGGCACAGGTCAAGAGACCCTGCAGCCTGAGGAAGATGAAGATGAGGCACTGCAAAGTAGGGTTCTTAACCTAGACAAGCCTCTTTGCATCCATGTCAGGGTTTTGATGGTGAAGAAGTGGGACCCTGACACATGGAGTGGGGATATCTGGGTGGATGAGCACTTTGAACCTCAGACTCCCCTGAACCCTCTAAGATTCTTCTGTGGTGAACAAAAGTGGCCCCACCTTACACAAGAATTCCGCACACACCTCAAAAGAGGCAGGCACCTTATCAGACAGTGCTTGCTTCTGGGTCACCCCCACCTCCCCTGCAGGCCACCACACCCCAAACTAGGATCATATCTCAGCATAGACTAACTGAACGCTGGGCCCACTGGGAAGGCATGGATGGTATGCAAGGGAACTGTGGGTTTGTCTGAGCAGAGCTGGCAAGAACCAGGAGAGGATGCCTTAGGGTGGACCTTAAGGGCAATGGATCAAGGAGATGGGACACAAATATTGATAAGGAAGAGCTGATCAACATAGGGGTACTCTCCTGTGACCCAGGAGACTCTGGCAGGAACCCTCAAGAAATTATTCTAATATGCTGCCAGGGTGGCCTATGGAAAAAGTCATGGTCAACAGCAAACAAAATAGAGATGCTAGAATAGCCGTGGAAAGGAAGAGATCAGAAGACTCAGAAAAGGAGCATGTTGAATTGGGTTTATGATTAGAAGACCCACCAGCAGCCGGTGAGCTCCCCCAGATCTTCAGGAGGGCCTGGAGGACACTAAGGAGTGCACTTATGAGAAGCCACTGCTGCCCTCTGTAGATGAGCTGAAAGATGCCATTACAGAACTAGCTTCCTAGTAGGGAAGGGGATGACAGGATTCAGGAATGGGTGCTGAATTAACCACTAGGAGCAAGGTGGAAATGAATATTCTATTGATTGCCAGATGGAGTAATAGCCTGGACTACAGGATCTGTAGTGATGGCTTAAAGAATAGTATCTAGCAACTTAGATAAGCTTCAAAAGATATTTATTTTTTAAAGATGTTATTTATTTATTTGAGAGAGAGAATGAGTGGTGGGGAGGGGCAGAAGTATAGAGAGAGAGAGAGAGAGAGAGAAAGCAAACCAGACTCCCTGCAGAGCAGGGAGCTCAATGCAGGGCTCAATCCCGGGACCCGGAGATCATGACCTGAGCCAAAGGCAGATGCTTAACCAACTGAGCCACCCAGGTGCCCCCAAAAGATATTTAAAATGAGTGATAAGAGTTCCACTTCTGGTAAGCATGGAGTCACTACAGGAGTGACGAATTTTGCAGTTTTCATTCAGCCAAATTAACTGTCTACTAAAACAAGAAATCAACACTCTTCAGAGGAACATAACAGAAACTATAGTCTTTAGGATAGATCACACACAATGTCCAGGATACAATCCAAAATTATTAGACATACAAAGAAACAGGAAATAATGACCCATGTGTAAGAGGAAAGGTAATCAGTGAAGACCAGCCCCAGGATGATCCTAGATTTTAGAATTAGCAAATAGATTTTTTAAACAATTTTACTGAGGCACAAACTACTATAAACCACATATATTTAAAGTATATATAGTTTGCTGAGTTTTGTCATATATATATACGGCCGTGAAACCATCACCCCCAAACGTTCCTAGCTTTCATTTTATAGACTTTTAAGATACATATAGTATGTATTCTTTTGGGGGGTAAGGGGACTAGTATCTTTCACTCAGAATAATGATTATGAGATTTTCTATGTTGTGCTTATATCAGTAGTTTTCTTTGGGCACCTGGGTGGCTCAGTTGGTTAAGCCTCCAACTCTTGATCTCAGCTCAGGTCTTGATCTTAGGGTCGTGAGTTCAAGCCCCACATTGTTGCTCCACGCTGGGTGTGGAGCCTACTTAAAATAAAAACAAAACAGTTTTCTTTTCTGAGTCTTCTTTTCATTGTATTTAACTCGTTTATCAGTTCATCTGTTGATGGACATTGGGTAATTTCTTGCTTGAGTCTCTTACGAATAAAGCTGCTATTGACATTCAAATACAAGTCTGCATCTTCATTTCTCTTGGATAAATCACTAGGAGTAGAACGGCTGTATCCAAAGGTTGAAGCTGCCATACTGTTTTCTACAATAGTGGTTCTTTTTTACATTCCCACCATAAGTATTATGTCATCTGCAAATAGAGACAATGTTACCTTCCCTTTTTGATCTTTATACATTTTATGTCTTTTTTTTCCTTTATTGCACTGGCTAGGACTTCTAAGACAATGTGAATAGAAGTGGTGAACGTGGACATCCTTGCCTTATTCCTGATCTTAGGGAAAATTGTCCAAAATTTTACCATAAAGTATGATATTAAAATTCTAGGTTATTAATGAAGTTCATAATATTTCTTTATTATCCTTTTAATGTCTGCATAATCTGCAGTGATATCCCCTTTTTCATCCCTGATATGGGCAATTTGTGTTTATTTTTTCTGTTTGAGTGTAGTTTATCAATTTTGTTGATCTTTTAAAAAAAGACATATTGGCTTTTAATTTTCTCTATTGTTTGCTTATTTTATATATTATTAGCTACTGCTCTTTGTTATTTTCTTCGTTCTACCTTATTTTTTTAATCTTCTTTTACTGGCACTTAACACAGAACTTTATGTGATTGGTTTTATATCTCCTTTTCTAAAGCTTTTCAATAGCTTCTATTAAAGCTATAAATTTCCCCCTAAACATTACTTCACTTGCATGTTGCAGATTTTGATATATTGTACTTTTATCACTAAATCTGAAATATCTCCTTATTTTTCTGTTTATATCTTTTTTGACACAAATTATTTAAATGTATGTTGCCTAGTGTCCAAGTATCTGGAGGTTTTCTACATATTTTTGGTTTTATCTATTTCTAACTTAATCCCATTGTTGGGCAAACTATATACCCTGTAAGATTTCAAACTTTTGGAATTTACTGAGACTTGTTTTATAGCCTGGCATATGATCTGTCTTCATGACTGTACCACATCTACTTGGAAAGAATGTGTTCTTCCCTTGTTGGCTGGAATGCTCTGTCAGTCAGTTAGGTCAAGGTGGTTGGTGGTGGTGTTCATATCATTGATGACCTTACTGATTTATCCTAGTTGTTCTATTCATTAATGTAAGAGGGGTGTTAGAACTCCAAGTATGCTTATCAATTTGTCTATTTATCCCATTAATTACATCACTTCTGGCTTAATGTTTTGTGAAAATCAATTAGACACATAGACATTTAAGATTATACAACTTCCTGATTAAAAACCTGTTTATCATTATGAAATATCCATTTTTATGTCTCGTAATAGTCTTTGTCTTGAAGTGTAATTTTTCTGATGCAAATATAGTTGCTCCAGCTTTCTGAAGTTTACTGTTTCTATATGGTATGCCTTTTTTCCCATGATTTTACTTTTAGTCCATCAGTATCTACATCTGAAGTGCATTTCTTGTCAGCAGCATGTAGTTAAGTCTTGGCTGCTTTTTAAAAGTTTTGTTTAAGTAGGCTCCGTGCCCAGTGTGGAGCACAACTTGGGGCTCAAACTAACAATGCTGAGGGGTGCCTGGGTGGCTCAGTCAGAGTGTCTGCCTTCAGCTCAGGTCATGATAAGGGTCCTGGGATTGAGCCCCAAATCAGGCTCCCTGCTCTGCGGGGAGCCTGCCTCTCCCTCTCCCTTTGCCTGCCACTCCCCCTGCTTGTACTGTCTCTCACTATTTCTCAAATGAATATATAAAAATCTTAAAAAAAAAACAAACTCACAACACTGAGATCAAGACCCAAGCTGAGATCAAGAGTTGGATGCTTGACTGACTGAACTACCCAGGCGCCCCTTAAATTTTTTTTATTATGATTATTTTTTATTTTAGAAAGAGAGGGAGTGCATGATCATGCACAAGTGGGGGGAGGGGGGAGGGAGAGTGAAAGACTCTCAAGCAGACTCTGTGTAGAGCTCAGAGCCAACGTGGGGCTCAATCTCACAACCCTGAGATCATGACCTGAGCTGAAACCAAGAGTCAGGCACTCAACAGACTGAGCCATCCAGGAGCCCCGCCCCTTAAATTTTTTTTTAAAGATTTTGTTTTTTTAAGTAATCTCTACACCCAACATGGGGCTTGAACTCATTAACACCAAGATCAAGACTCACAGGCTCCTCCGACTGAGCCAGCCAAGCTCTGCTAAGTCTTAGTTGTTTTTTTTTTTTAATTCAGTCTGAGTCTGACAATGTCTTCCTTTTTAGTTGGAGTGTTTGTTTTGCTTAAATTTAATGTAATTATTAATGTAATTGAATCTAAGTCTATTGTTTAGCTATTTGTTTTCTGTTTGTCCCACCTATTTTTAGTCCTTATTCCTCCTTTCCTGTCTTCTCTTGACTCACTTTAACACTTTAACTTTTTTAGAAGTCCATTTTAATTTTTTATTAGCTCTTCAGCTATACCCCTTTGACCTTTTTACTGGTAGCTATAGGAATTACAATATATCATCTTAACTTTTTGCAGTCTAATTACAGTTAATATTGTACTACTCATGTAAAATGTAAGAACATTGAGAAACTGTATGGTTCTATTTACTGCCACACCCTTTGTCTTTTTGAGATCATGATTATATGTTATAAACACAAAGATGAAAATTTATAATATTTGTTTTATAGTCATCCATTTTTTAAAAGATTTTATTTATTTATTTGAGAGAGAGAGAGAGAGCATGAGCTGGGGGAGGGGCAGAGGGAGAGGGAGAAGCAGACGCCCCCTTGAGCATGGAGTCCAATGTGGGGCTCAATCCCAGGACCCCAAGGTCATGACCTGAGCCAAAGTCAGACGCTTAATTGACTGAGCCACCCAGGTGCCTTTAGTCATCCATTTTTTTAAAGATAAGAAGGGGGGGCGCCTGGGTGGCTCAGTCGTTAAGCGTCTGCGTTCGGCTCAGGTCATGATTCCAGGGTCCTGGGATCAAGCCCTGCATCGAGCCCTGCATTAAGCCCTGCATAGGGCTCCCTGCTCGGTGGGAGGCCTGCTTCTTTCTCTCCCACTCCTGCTGCTTGTGTTCCTTCTCTCGCTGTGTCTCTCTCTGTCAAATAAATAAATAAAATCTTTAAAAAAATAAAGATAAGAAGAAAAAAGATAGTCTTTTATAGTTACCCACATTTTTAGCATTTCTGATATTCTCCTTTTCTTCATGGAGATCTGAGTTTCCAGCTCTTATAATTTCCCTTCAGCCTAAAGAACTTCCTTTATATTTCTTGCAGTGCAGGTCTGCAAGTAACAAATTACCTTAGTTTTTGTTTATTTAAAAATGTCTTTATTTCACCCTCACTCTTGAAGGATATTCTTTGCTGGATATAAAATTCTGGATGTGTGAAACCCTTCCCCACACCCAGCACATTAAAGATGCTATTCCATTTTTGTCTTTTGTCTTTCAATCATTTTTTAAAAGACTTTATTTATCTATGAGAGAGAGAGAGAGACACAGTGAGTGAGAGGGACATTAGCAGGGTGGGGAGGCAGAGGGAGAGGGAGAAGCAGACTCCCCTCTGAGCAGGGACCCCGATGTGGGGCTCCATTCCAGGACCCTGAGATCACGACCTGAGCCAAAGGCAAACACTTAACTGAGCCACCCAGGTGCCCCTCAATCAATTTTTTAAAGATTATTTATTTATTTATTTATTTATTTATTTATTTGAGAGTGAGAGCACACATGTGCGAGGTGAGGTGGGGGGCAGAGGGAGAGAATCTTCAAGCAGACCCCCTGCTCAATCCCATGACCCATAAGATTATGATCTGAACTGAAAACAAGAATCAGTCCCCAACCAATTGAGCTACCCAGGCACCCCTGTCTTTCAATCATTTCTGATGAAAAGTCAGCTACCATTTGTATCCTTTCCCTATATATAATGTGCCATGTTTCTCTGGTTATTTTTAGTATTTATTCTTTATTTTCAACTTTCAGTTTGACTAGGATGTGTTTAGGCACGGTTTTCTTTGGTTTTACATTGTTTGGGGGATGCTGACCTTAGTGAATCTGTCAATGTATGCCTTTCATTAAAATTTTTAGAAGGCTATGGGGCACCTGGGTGGCTCAGTCAGTTAAGCGTCTGCCTTAGCTCAGGTCATGATCCCAGGGTCCTGAGATCAAGCCCCGGGTCAGGCTCTCTGCTCAGCGGGAGCCTGCTTCTCCCTCTCCTTCTGCCTACTTGTGCTCTGTCAAATAAATAAAATCTTTTAAAAAAAATTTTGTAAAAGGCTAAACCATTATTTCTTCAAATATTTTTCTCTTCCCTGTGGTAGGAAGAATAATGATCCCCTCAAAGATGCCTACATCCTAATCCCCAGAACCTGTGAATATGTTTTTTAACATGACAAAAAGGATTTTGCAGATGTGGCTAGGTTTAGAACCTGAGATAAGGAGATTATCCTGGAGTATTCCAGGGAGTCCAGTGTAATTACAAGGGCCCTTAAAAGTGAAAGAGGGGGCAGAAGAATTTAGAGTGATGCAGTTATCAGAAGGAAGTGACTCACTATTGCTGTCTTGGAAGATGGAGTAAGACAGGAGCCAAAGCAGCCTCTAAAATCTGGAAAAGGCAAAGGAATGGATTTGCTTTCAGAAAGGATTGAAGCCCTGCTAACACCTTGCTTTTAGCCCATTTTGACCTGTGTTGACCTTCTAACCTACAGAAATGGAAGTTAATATATTTGTATTATTTTAAACCACCAAGTTTCTGACAACTTGTTACAACAGTGATAGGAAACTAATACATGCCCCCATTCTCTCTCTGCTTTTTTCTTGGATCCCAGTAACACATATGAACTACTGCAGGGTGTCTCAGATCCCTGAGATTTTGTTCATGTATTCAGTCAGTCATTTTTCTCTCCATTGTCCAGGTTGGATAATTTATATTGATCTATCTTGAGTTCACTGACTTTTCTGTCACCTCCCTTCTACTGCTAAGCCCATCTAGTAAATTGTTTATTTCTAATACTGTATTTTTCAATTCTAGAATTTCCACTTGGTTCTTTTTTAATTTGTTTTTCTCTGATGAGACTTCCCATCCTATCATTTATTATGAGCATATTTTCTTTTATATCCTTGAACATAATTATAATAATTGCTTCAAAATCCTTGCTGCAGCTCTGAAAAACCTGCTTCGATCATCATACTTAATGCTTAAAGACTGAGCAGTTTCCTTCTAAGATTGGGAAGAAGGCAAAGAGGTTTGATTTCACCATTTTTATTCAACATTGTACTGGAGGTCTAGATAATTTTATAAGGAATAAAAGTTATAATATTGTAAAAGAAGTAAAACTAGACAGATGGTATTTCAGATGGTATAATCGTTTATATAGAAAACCTCTATGTAGGGGCACCTGGGTGGGTCAGTCATTAAGCGTCTGCCTTCGGCTCAGGTCATGATCCCAGGGTCCTGGGATCGAGCCCTGCATCGGGCTCCCTGCCCAGCAGGAAGCCTGCTTCTCCCTCTCCCACTCCCCCTGCTTGTGTTCCCTCTCTTACTGTGTCTCTCTCTGTCAAATAAATAAATAAAATCTTAAATAAAAAAGAAAACCTCTATGTATCTACAAAAACAAATTACAGAGATCTATAAGTTAATACATGAAATCAGCAAGGTTGAATTATGTCTCCTCCAAATATATGCTGAAGTCCTAATACCCAGTACTTAAAAATGTGACTTTATTTGAAAATAAGGTCATTGCAGATGTAATTGTTAAGGTGAGGTCTTACCAGAGTAGGAGGGACCCCTAATCCAACATGACTGGTGTCTTCATAAGAATACATCCATGTGAAAACAGACACACAGGAAGAATGCAATGTGACAACAAAAGCAAAGATTGGAGTTAGGCAACTGCAAGCCAAGGACTTCCAAATATTGCCAGCAAAGGCCCAGAAGCTATGAAGAGGTAGGGAAAGAATTCTCTTCGGGCTTCAGAGAAAGCCTGGCCCTGTTAACACACTTTTCTCAGACTTCTAGCTTCCAGAAGTGTGAGACAATAAATTTCTGGTGTTTCACATGACCTAGTTTGTGGTATTTTGTTACAGCAGCTCTAGCAAACTAATACAGTCATGATATGAGGTTAATATACAGACATTAACTGTATTTCCATATAGTAGTAACAAATAATTGAAAAATTAAAAACAATTCCATTTCCAATAGCATCAAGAAACATAAAATACTTAGAAATTAAATCTAACAACAAAGCTCTGAGACAGCTACATTGCAACCTACAAATATTGCTTCATGAACTTAAAGAAGATCTAAATAAATGGAGAGTTCATCGATCTGGAGGGTCAATATTTTTAAGATATCAATTCTCCCAAAGCTGATCCATAGTTTCAATCCAGTTCTAAACACAGTCCCAGTAAGCTTTTCCTGAAGAAATTAACAAGACAAATCTATTTTTAAAGATTTTATTTATTTATTTGTCAGAGAGAGAGACAGAACACAAGCAGGGGGAGAGGCAGGCAGAGGGAGAAGCAGGCTCCCTGCCAAGGAAGGAGCCCGATGCAGGACTCGATCCCAGGACCTTGGGATCATGACCTGAGCCGAAGGCAGCCACTTAACTGACTGAGCCACCCTGGCGTCCCTAAATCTAATATTTTATAGGAATACAAAGGACCTGAAATATCCAAAGCAATCTTGAAAAGGAATAACAAACTTAGAGAACCTATGGAGAAGTTTCTCAAAACTTTCTTTGAAGCTACAGCAATCAACTGTGCTATTGGTCTAAGGATCAATAAGTAGATCAGTGGAATAGAATAGAGAGCCTAGAAATAGACCCACAGGCCATTTACTCCTAAACAAGGTGCCAATGACACATAACAGGGAAGGGACAATTATTTCAATAAATAGTTCTGTACCAATGAGGTATCTCTATGGAAAAAAATTTAACTTCAACTCCTGCCTCAGACCATACACAAAAATTAATTTGAGAGCCATTGTAGATCTAAACACAAAATGTAAAATTATCACATTTTAGAAGAAACAGGAAAATATCTTCACAACAAAGGAGTACTTGTCAGTGCTAAGAAGAAAACATTTCTGATTCATACATATAGCATAAGCCCTGAGAGTTGGATTTCTTCTTTTTTGTCATGCAAGTGCCTGATGTAAGCTTTGATTGTGGAGGCAACTCCTTCAGAGATGGTTCTTTCCAATAAACACATTGCCAGCCACACAACTAGGTGAAGAATCAGGCCACCTCCCTCCACAGAAGCTCCTTGGTTTTAGAGATCTTGGTTGATTTTGATAAATGACCATTTGGGCCTACTGTTTTTTTCTCTTGCCATGCTTTAAATTCCTGCTCTTAGGTTTTATTTTTTATTTATTTTTTATTTTTTTTGCTCTTAGGTTTTAAATTCGCCAGTAAAGATTGAGCCCCTGAGGGCGCCTGGGTGGCTCAGTCGGTTAAGCATCTGCCTTTGGCTCAGGTCAGGATCTCAGGACCCTGGGATTGAGTCCTGCATCATTGGGCTCCCTGCTCAGTGGGGATTTGACTTCTCCCTCTGCCTCTGCTCCTCCCCCCCTTGTGCTCTCTCTCATGCTATCTCTCTCGTGCTCTCTCAAATAAATGAATAAAATCTTAAAAAAAAAAGACTGAGCCCCTGAAACCTTAGGCCTCCAACCTTAACCGCAATAAAAGTAAAGCACCAGATCTGCACTCTCTCTCTCTCTCTCTCTCTCTCTCTCTACATATGACCTTGCTGTGTGGCCCCAGGTGTGCTGTGTAAGTTCTAGGTCCTGTAAGGAATAAATTTTTATTTTTTCCAAATTCCCTGATATTTATGGCTGAAAAATGTCTTGCAATCACAGGAAGAACCATAAGGGCTTGTCCGACCACAACACTGGTTATTAATAGGCTGAGAAGGCACAAAACAACACAATGAGATGGATGAATCTTTTTTTTTTAAGATTTTATTTATTTATTTATTGTCAGAGAGAGATCACGAGCAGGGGAGAAGGGTAGAGGGAGAAGCAGACTCCCGTCTCAGCAGGGAGCCCGATGTGGGGCTCAATCCCAGGACCCTGGGATCATGACCTGAGCCAAAGGCAGACGCTTAGCCAACTGAGCCCCCCAGGCATCCCCAGATGGATGAATCTTAAAAATATTATGCTGAATTCTTCCTGTAAGCGGCCTGAGGTGATCCCTGCAAATGGTTTGCTATTCACTTGACCCAGAAAACCCTACAAAATCATGCAAATCAAGAGGTTCAAATCTTCGTGTTCACTTAAAGAACAAACTGCCCAGGCCATCAAGGGTATGCATATCTGAAAAACCACCCAGTATGTGAAGGATGTCACTTTATAGAAGCAATGTGTGCCACTCTGTTGCTACAATGGTGGAGTTGGTAGGTGGGCTCAGGCCAAACACTGGGGCTGGACACAGTGTCAGTGACCTGAACAGAGTCCTGCTGAATTTTTACTGCACATGCTTAAAAATGCAGAGAGTAATGCTGAACTTAAGGGTTTAGATGTAATTTGGGGGTCATTGAGCACATCCAGGTGAACAAAGCCCCCAAGATGCAGTGAGAACTTACAGGGTTCACAGTCGGATTAACCCGTGCATGAGCTCTCCCTGCCACACTGAGATGCTCCTTCCTGCAAAAGACCAGACTTCCTAAACGAGAGGAGGAGTTTGTACAGAAGAAAAAGATACACCAGAAGAAACTGAAGAAACAAAACTATGGCCCAGGGGTAAAGTCTGCATAAAATAAATGCAAATAAAAGTAAACAAATATATATTATGCTGAATGAAAGAAGCCTTATACAAGAGTAGATCATACTGTAGGAGTTCGTTTCAATGAACTCTCAGAGCAGGCAAAATTAATCTATGTTGAAAAACAGAGCTGTGTTTTCCTCCTGAGGATGGAGTGAGGATGGTGATTATCTGAGAAGGAGCATGAGGAAACTTTCCAGAGTGATGGAAATATTCTATATCTGGATAGGGGTTTGGATAGCACAAGTGTATACCTTTGTCCAAACTCACAAAATGGCACATTCAAGATTTGCATAATTCTCTGTATATAAATGTTACCTTAAAGTTGCAAACAATTACTGAACTCTAGTTAATGATATGCATGCCCAAGATTTTAGGTGTGAGGTGTACTGATGTCTGTAACTCATTTGGGAATGCATGAAAAATCAGATGGACTAATGGATGGATGCATACATAGATGATAAAGCAAAAATGCTAATCAAAGAATCTAGGTAGTGAGGATATGGATGTTCACTGTACAAACCTTTCAAATTTTCTGAATGTTTGAAATTTTTCATAAAGAAATATCGGGTAAAATAATAACAACAAAAACAAAACAACCCAATTTAAAAATGAACAAAGGGGCCACCTGGGTGGCTCAGTCAGTTTAGCATCTGCCTTCAGCTCAGGTCATGATCCCGGGGTCCTGGGATCGAGCCCCGCATCGGGCTCCCTGCCCGCATCGGGCTCCCTGCTCTGTGGGGAGCCTGCTTCTCTCTCTCCCTCTGCAGCTCCCCCTGCTTATGCTCTCTCACTCTCTTGCTCTCTCTCTCTCAAATAAATAAATAAAATCTTTTTAAAAAATAAACAAAGGACTTGAATAGACATTTCTCCAAAGGAGACATACAAATGGCCAATAAGCACATGAAAAGACACTCAACATCATTAATCATTAGGGAAATGCAATTCAGAACCACAAGATACCACTCCATTATGATGATTATAAATTTATAAAACAGAAAATAACAAATGTTAGCAAAGAAGTGGAGAAATTGGAGCTCCTGTGCTTTGCTGGTGGCGGTGGAAGATGGTGTTGCTATTGTGAAAAACAATTTAGCGGTTTCTTAAAAAGCTAAACAGAATTACCATATGATTCAGCAATTCCACTTCTAGGTATATACCCAAAAGAATTGAAGGTGGGGACTCAAGTAGATACTTGTATATCCACAGTCACAGCAAGAGTATTTAAAATAGAAGGCGGAAGCAACCCAAATACGCACCTACAGATGAACAGATTTTAAAATGTGGTATATCCATTCAATGGAACTCAGCTAACCAACTAATCCTTAGTTGGCAGGCCCTGGGAGTAAGAGGGAATGGGAAGTTATTGTTTAATGAGCATAGAGTTTCTGTTTGGGCTGATGGAAAGAGCCAGAAATGACAGTGATGATGGTTACACAACATTGTGAATATACTTAATGCCACAGAATTGTGCACCTAAAAATGATTACAGTGGTAAATTCTATGCTAGGAACATTTTACCACATTAAAAAAATAAATACAAATAGTAAAAGAGCAAAAGGCTGAGATCACTGAACCCAAGGGACTGTTACAATCCCTTGCCCAATTTCCAGCCAGTTCTCAGGCCCAGACCTCATCTACTGAAGTCTCCTTCACACTGGGGAAGGATCCAGCAATACCATGAACGGTGTATATAGTGCTAGGAGAGGGGGATCTAGAAAAGGTGGGGAAGAGGGATCAGATGGTGCCTGGTTACAGGCTCGGGACCAACTTAAGCAACAGGGGCCACAGCCCATCCCTACTAGCTTTCTTTTCCTAGGTTTGTCCAGAAATTGTGCCCAACCAGAATCCTGGGGATCTGAAAGCAATGAACTTCATGTGGGGCTGAGTGTGGCAGGGCTGGGGTAAGCGTCCCCAGTGTGAGCTGGTGACTTGCAGCTGACCCTTTCTCTGGAGCATTGGCTGAATGGGAGCCACCCCGGTAAGAGAGGCTGTGCACCCTGACCTCATGAAGGTGGTCCCGGACCGCCCTGGGCTGGAGAGGAACCAGCCTCCCCCTTAGTACTTCTCCCTTCACTCCCCCTCCCTCAGGTGCTCCCCAAAAACTCCCTCCTGCTCCTCCCCCACCCCAACCACTGATCTGTTCCCCAGATCTGTTGCCATTTCCAAAGTGTCACATAAATGGCTTCACACAGTATGGAGCCTTCTGAGACCAACTGCTTTCACTCAGTCCAATCTTCTGAGATGGTTCTGTGCTGCTGTGTGTGTCACTGGCATGCTGGGCTTCTCCCTGAGGTGGCGGACTGTGGCATATTTGTCTGCCCCCCAGCTGATAGGCATTCGGGTTGCTTCCAAGCTTTGGCGATGATTAATAGAACATCTCTAAACATGCAGGGGCAGCATTTTGTGAGAACAGAAGTTTTCATTTGTCTAGGGCAGCTCCCAGGACTGGAACTGCTTGTTCGTGCAGCAGGTGCCTGTTTGTTAACTCGGTCTGCTGGCTTCTGTGCATGAACGTCTCCTTCTTTCAGATCAGTCTCTCCCCTCTCTTCACTGTAGGAGGCTGAAAGAAGCCAGGCAGCTCCTTCAGCGGCCCTGCAGGGGGAGATGCAGGCATCTCCTCAGCTGGATCATCTCACTCACAGGGGAAGCATCTTATTTTGGGTCCTGCTACCGGTGACAATGTAGCTAAGCTTCTTGCCACACCACACCAAGGGTCTCCTTTCTTCCATCTTGTAGTAAGACTTCTCTCACTTCCTTCTAAGACCCCGCTGGCAGTCTCTGCAGGGTGCTTCCAGCTCCTGCTTGCTGTCCACTCCCAAAGCCAAAGCCACGTGACTTAGGGCTTGTACTGACAGCATCCCATTCCGGTACCCGACCCCATCTGGTTATCTAGAGCTACGTAACAAACCACCTCAAACAAATCACCTCTACTGTTACCTCTCACAGTTGCCAATTTGGTTTCTCGTGTTGTTGCCGTTGATGACAGCTGGGACAGAAGCCGAAGGCTTCCTCACTCACTCATGATGCTCCGTGCTCCCTGTTGGCTGGCCCTTCAGCTGAAGCTGCTGGCTGGAACACCTCTGCACGTGTCTCTTCCTGGGGCTGCTGGTGGCTCCTCGCAGCCTGGTGGCTGGCTCGAAGAGCAAGCATCCCAAGATGAGGGAGAGAGAGGAGTTGTATCACCTAACTGTCTGAGCTGGCTTCAAAAATCAGTGTCACTTGGGGCGCCTGGGCGGCTCATTTGGTTGGGCATCCAACTCTTGATGTGGGCTCAGGTCATGATCTCAGGGTCATGAGATTGAGCCCAGCATCAGGCTCTGCGCTCAGCCACCGGGAGTCTGCTTGAGATTCTCTCTCCCTCTCCCTCTACCCCTCCCCTCCCCTGCTCATGCTCTCTCTCTTAAATAAATAAATAATTAAAAAAAAAATCAGTGTCACTTCTGCTCCATTCTAGAGGTTAGAAGCGAGTCATTAGGCCAGCCCTCATGTTCTAAGGCAAAAGGAATTAGATGCCACCTCTTGAAGGGAGAAGGGTTAGGGAATTTTCTGACATGTTTGGAAAGCTCCAGAGTGGGCCCCTCTTCACCATGGTGGACTGGTGAAGAGATGGGCGTATGCAGAGGTAGACAGGTAAAGAGATGGTGCGGACAGGCAGGTAGGTGACCCATTTATCAAGGTGGGGAATACCAAGCAAGGAACAGATTTTGAGAGGATCTTAAGTCCAGTCCGGGCATGGTGGCTGGGAGATGTTTATAGGTGATCCAAATGGAGTCGTGGAGCAGGCACTTGGGAGATACCAGCCTGGAACAGAGGGAGAGGTCAGACCAGAGGTATCTACTTGGGAGTCATTGTCACAGAGAAGGTGTCTGAAGCTTCAAGGCTGCAGGAGGTCACCAAGGGTGGGAATGGGGACGGATGAAGAACCTGCCATGGCTGGGGTGAGGAGGGCACAATCTTCCTGACCACCAACCCTTTTGCCCCTATCCTGGCAGACTCCCACTTTGATGGGCAGTCAATCCCCGTGTGCCTCTCTGATCTAATGGCGAGCACGCGGTTCTATGAGGTTCTGTGCTGAAAGAGGTTTCCACAGTCATCCAAAGGGACACATGGGAAGAGATGGGAGGTATGGGGCTGTGGCAGCCATCTTGCAACCATGAGGCAGGCTGGGAGTAGCAGAGCCACTCACAGAAGTAATGGTTCCTTCACTAAGCATTCAGATTAAGTCCCGCGCACTTTTATTAAGACTTTTGCAACAGGGGTTGAGCTGGGAGGTTCTGTCACGTGAAATCCAAAGTCTCCTCACTGATAGCAGAGTGGAGTCAGCAAAGGAGTCTGAACAAGGGTGTGTGAGGTGGGAGGAGAAGAGGGGGAATGTGAGTGTGCTGCATCGCAATGGCACCTATCATGCATGGAGCTCCCACGTGCCCAGCCCAGTTCTAACATCTCACATATAGTAACCGGTTGAGTCCTCTTGAGTTAGGTAGCTATTATTATGTTATAGATTGGGAAACCAAGGCACAGGGGGCTGAGGGAACCTATGGAAGTTCCCGCGGCCAGAAAGTGAGGGCTGGGATATAAGCCAGACAGTCTGTTGCTCTTTCCTGTGAGCCAAGGATATCTTTTTCAGAGGTCCAGAGAAGAGAGTCTTAAGCTGAAATGTCTGACTGGCCGTTCAGGGCTACTTGCTTGAGAATGAACAGTCTTCACAAATTTGGTAAAGTACAGGTCATCAGCAATGTTGGGCAGCAGGACCTGGGTGGGGAGAGTATGGGCAGTAGGACTGGCCTGAAGAGTAAGGAGGTGGAGAGCCCACACAAGTCAGCTCTTGAGAAGCATGGCTATGGTGAGGGTACAGCAAGGGTGTTTCATGGTTTTTTTGGAGGGGATTCTGGGACATACAGGAAGCAGGAGGAGGGGTCGCTCCAGAGCTCTGGGGTGGGGCCTGGGTGGGGTCTGAAAGGCTCCCCTGACCCAGTAGAGAAGACAGAGACTTGGGGGCACGAGGCAATGGGGTTTCAGGTTTGGTGATGAGCAGAGGCAGCTTCCTGCTCCCGCCATTTCCTCCAGGAGGCTGAGATCCCGGCTCTGAAGTGGGTGGGAGGTTTGCGGCCAAAGAGCGGTGCGATTGTGGGGTTGCCAATGGAGTTGGGTCCTATTTGAGGTCGGAGCCCAGCAGTTTGGGGGCCAAGAGATCGGCAGTTTGGGTGACTTTCTCCAGACTTGCCCATCCACCTCTGTAGGGCCCCAAGGGGACGAGGAGCCAGCCCTGGTTGCGGTGGCTACAGGAGGAGGTACTCAGGGGCTGGGCCGGGAGGCGCCAGGGCAACCAGGGGGCTGCAAGGTCGGGGTGGCCTCCGGCCACTGCCCCAAAAGCAGGGTGAGGACCTCCAGGCCCGGTGGTCAGGTGGAGGTGGCCCTCCGCGCCCTCCCGGTGGCATCTCCCTGCCCGCGAGTCCTGCCAGCCCTTCGGGGACAGGAAGAGCAACGCGGGGCGGAGGGCTTCCTACCGCCCCCCTCCCCGCGGCCCGGCGGGGCCCCCCGCGCGCCGATGCGGAGCAGGATTTCCCGCCAACGCAGTTGGGGATTAGCGCGCCCCTGGCCCGCGCGGCGGGATTAGCCCGCGTGGACTCGGTGCTCGGCCCGGGGATTACAGCGCGCTCCCCCCGACGTATATATTCCCGCGGCGGCGGCGGCGGCGGCGG